>NW_020438973.1:72426-140862 GCF_000699045.2 Agrilus planipennis | reverse complement strand
ATGCATATATATATATATATATATATATGTCTCGTTTTAGTAAAAGATATACATATACGGCATAGAAGAACATGTTAGAATGCTTCGTTTTAAATACAAAACCCTATCTGATCTGCGTTTGCAATGTTGAATTGAATTTCGATTGCTGATGATGTCAATTAGTGAGAGAAAACTCATAGCAAAATTACTACCAACAGTTATGAATTATAGAACTCTAACTTTCCTTCCCAATATTGCTCTTGCTACTTTTACTTTGCCTTTTCTTGCTAACTACTGATTACATCTCACACCATTTTCGTAATTCATCAAAAGGATCAACCGAATGTATAGAGTTGCATATTTCCTCTCACATTAAAATTAAGGAATGTTCATTATTTAAAACCTGTATCCCTTTCTGTGTAACGCACTTATGTTTTTGTAGAATAGAACGTTATATCCTAATACTCAATGGCGTTCAAAGCGTATTTTAATCTTCCCTTGTTATTTGAAACTCGTATGACCCAAATCCCACTTCATTAGGGCGCATCTTGAAAAGGTCTCCCGAGGGTTTCTCATTTTCATTGTCTCTTTCTTTCTATCTTTCTCTTTCTCTCTGTCGTTGTAGCATTGGCGACTAGTGACTGCTGTACTGCTTGTCAAGGTGTACGTATTCAAGCATTGTTCTGTTACAGGGGTCACCATCTTGCTATCGTTGACTGTGTTCCTGAACCTTGTGGCTGAAACCTTGCCCCAAGTATCCGACGCCATTCCTTTGTTAGGTACTAATCGTTGATTGTCTGACCTGCCTGTGCTATTTTTACCACACCTTATTTCAACTACTGCCTGATAATATCTGTGTTCCATGTGTACCAGTATACATAATCGTTAAAACGCGCGTTACACACGACGTATTATTACGTTCATTCATTTACTTTATGATGCTGGATTATTGATAACCAATACTCTACCAAAGGAGCTCTTCCTTAATGGAAGACAGTTTAATTCAGTAGAACGTTGAAACTGCTTCGTCTAAAGGATGTACCCACGTACATTTTTAAAACAAATGCTCAGGCATATTTATATTTTTAAGCATACTTTCTACTGAATAGCTCCTTTTCATTATTGAACGGACCTCCAGATGTGGTTTTTTTAGCTCCGATCAAGTGTGGATGCAAGCGATCAAAGAAGAAATGTTTAGGGCACTTGGGGGCTAGTTGGACTAGGGTGCTGTTTGACTTTTCAAGGCAGTCGCGTGTCCCAAAATGCAGATGTCGTTACACAATACATTTATATTTGTCTTAATGCCACAAACATTTCCTCTTTGACTCGTGGTCGGAACCAACTGATACTTGGACGCCGAAGGGACGGCAGCTGAAAGTAGTCCAAAGAAAAATTTTCGAATTTATAGACGTATAGTTGTAACTAAATAATGATAAACAAAACTAATCGAGGATATCGTTAAAACCAACAATTCAATTTCTAAAAACGATTTATGAGACCAAGAAATTATTAGTGACAATTTTTGTTGATCTCAGTCTTAATTATTTTGTAGTAAATTCATAGAAAAGCAAACATCAGAAACAAGTACTGGATTACATTTATGATGTGTGTTAGTTAACATTGCTAAAAGGAAACGCGTTTTAAATTCGAAAATTTTATATAAACGCTCAGAAAAAAAGGGGAAAAGACCGCATCCTGCGGCAACAGCACAGGACATGGTCAGACTCGCGTGACACACTGTATGTTGCAGGTGTGACAATCTTGCTGTCACAGACTGTTTTCTCCTTGCTGGTGGCTCATGTGATAACCCAAACTTCCGAAGCTGTGCCCCTAATAGGTTAGCCCTTATTCTAATCTGCTAAAACTGAGCTTATCACTAAAACAGTACCTACTATTACCTACTTACTATTTACTATTACAGTATTATTTGCATGTAACGCCATGCCAAAGTACATACCTATGAAGTAATGATGGTACGACGGCTATGGGACACGCTTCTATCGACTGTCGTAACAGCACCCGCTGTCAAGCCCTCATACCGTAGTTATAATAATAACGTAGAAGCAATACTTGGACAACGTTTTCGAAAGAAACTACTTTTTTCCTTTCCATTGTTTCATAACTGGAAAGAAATTTGTTCGTACGTGTATATATTAGACTCAAAGTGAAGTACAATCCATAACGATGCGATGTTTTCTTCCGGGCTTTTTGGCCGTGGTCCCTGGTTATTTGCTGACGGCATCTTCAGTGTTGACTTACGTTACGACTCAGCACCTGCCCAGTCACCACTGAAGATGCCGTCAGCAAAGAACGGCGAAACGTTTGGAAAAGCAAGATTCCACAAACCACGGCCAAAAAGCCCGGAAGAAAACACCGCTTCGATATACGCCGACCGCTAAATCCTAAGAACTACAGTACAATCCATAAAATTGTGTATATGTATATAACTTTTTTGTTGAAACGTAGTACATAATTCCATCAAGGAATTGAAAATCCGTTTGCACTTATCCGAACCCTTTCTTACCTGAGTTACCTGATTCCAGGCGAACAATGAGTTTTTCTCAATACACAGGCGTATAATATTTTTCATATGAATATGTTATAGTCAAAGATAGAAACTCCACCACTAGTCAATCATCAAGGCTGACAAAAAGACTTGGTCAAAGTCCAAACCAATTTGTGATTCGACCTTGTTTTTGTTTTCGTCTAATACCAGGAGACTCTGCCTTGCACAGTCAAACGCCGAAACTCAAATCGAGATGGCATTTGACTATGGACTAAACGGGTCATAGTCAAATAACAGTAACTACTATAGAAACTTTGTCTGAACGCGCCTTAAGTCGGGTGACTTTTTCATTTGGACGTATCAATTCTATAGACGAACTGAGTAAGATGGGTGGTTGCGGGATTAATTGACTCAATTTTTCAAAACTAATTAATCTGCTACTCCGACAAGTTTCAGAAACGAGTGTCTACATTTTCGGAGATTCCTAAAGAGTGTAGATGTGGCTGCTAGTACGGCCCTCTAGTACGTTTTGTCGGAATACGCAACCTTCAAATTAAGTCAAAAAGTTAACGAGAAAGATATCGAAGATACACATCCGCATATGAATATCTCATTGCGAATATTGTTACGTATGCTTGGGCCTAACTGGCGATGGGACAATTTTCGGCACTTCAGAAACTACCTAGAGTACTATCGTCCAATTGCGACCAAATTAATTAACAAACTACACAAAGGTTACAATAGATTATTTCACATTCCACGTTTGACTACCAAGTATAGGTATAGCAAAAAGCTGAAAAAAATTATTCTGCAAAAGGGTTGCATATTTACCTTTGACTATAACACATACATATATGGAAGAATTATTAACGCGCGATACCTACAACTGACAATAGTCGTATATGAAATTTGCACCATGGGGTCAAACAATCGAAAATGCCTTCGAGTTGAGGGGTGGTTTTGACATTTCTTTCCAAGAAATCACTAGGCTAGTTTTTGTAATTTGATTGTGAATCAAGCATGACTGTTCCTGATTATGAGGTACTAGCAGTTAAATTCAACTACCGAACATCACAATAAGTTTTGTTGTTTCAAACTTTTAAATAATGATACAATTTATCACTGCAGGTTAATTCAATCAACCAAGGTTCGACCATCTGTTATGAAAACTTTTTAATTATTTTAATGAACGGATTAGTGACAAACTCCAAATTTTGACAGTTCAAACATTCTAAACTCCCAAAACTAAGAATTACACTTTGATAATATTTTGAACATTCTATCTACAAAAAGTTTAAAGGACTCTTTGATATAATTTACTGTTAGAAGAGAATGGAAAAAATTTCTCCCTATTGCAAAGGATTCCGAAACTGATTCCTCATTTTAACACTTCTTAATTCAGTTTGGAATCGGGTCGGATAATATCTTAATGATAAGTTGAATTCGTAGTTTTGAAATTGTTCTTTTATTTTATAATTTTTAAAAATTGCTTATTATTCCTTTAAATTACACCATAAAACTACAATAATAATTAAAGCGATTGTCCAAGTTTTGCTTTATAACTTCTTGTAAAAATGGAATCACCTCTTGCTTGGATGATATTAGAGTAAACTCACATCCAAAATTTATCGCATTTACTAATCTATGCACTATCTAAGCATATAGACTGCAGTTTAATAAAAAGGTGTTTATTTCAATTCTAAAAAGATCTGGACGTATATTATCAATTTGGTACAGATATAAAAATTTGGCAAAATTAAAAAAATAGGCAGAACAGCATGTTAGGAAGCTTCTAATGTATTAAAAAGGTGCAATAAGATGTATATTATTTATATATTGCATTTTGCAAATAACTTTTGATGTCACAGATACGCGTGCCCAGGAAAAACAAATGAACAACATACTAAAATCTCGTAATCTTTACTAGTTGCAGATACAAAGAGAATTAAACGTAGAACCAATACACCAAAGTAATAAGGCCAATGTACTCTAACGTCAACCTTATGATGCCCTTAACAAAATTAATTAACTGTAACTGTTGATATACTTATTCATAGGTGTGAAATTACCTAAAGTTACATACAATTTGTCTCGGTATAACCAACTATAAAACAAGGAAATTATTTTAAAAATGATTAAATGTATGTGTTACATTACAACGAACGTGCTCTATCAAATAACTATTGGGAAAATGACTCATGTCTATCCTAACCTAGCTTGACTATTAATTTAACCATCAGGCCTTGTTATACCGGTGGTATTGGTTTAGAAACCTAAAATGGACTATTTTCAGTTAAGCTACGATTATTGTATTTTTAATTCAGTTAGAATCAAAGAAAGTATTCTGCTACCTCATTAAATAAAAAATAATAGGAACCTACAGCTAACATTTCAGATTCAATACTGCAATAAATGTTATTTATTTAACATCAACTGATACTGTCGTCACTGTAGTGCAAAATACAATCTTAAAGTCACTTTATTTTTAGGACGTCCGTATTTTTTAATAACGGCATCTGTTTCGACGTTTTCCGATAGACTATTTTCGTTATTACAGACGTGAACTTATCTTTTTAATATGTGGAATGATATTAAAAGATATGATGTGGTACATTGTAAGTAAGAACCTTAAACCATGAAAAACAGGGAATTCGTAACTGTTTGCGGAAAAGTGAAGCCAGTTTGGTTCCAGATCGATTAAATGAACGCATATGCAGTGAAATCTCCCTTCAGCGGACACTTCTGGGACCGGCAATAAGTGTCCATAAATGAGTGTGTAAAGTGTCCGCATAGAAGAAAAAATTAATATTATTTAACCTACATATGTTTACTAATGTATCTGTGTATCCTACCTGTGAATGGTATGCCTTCACTTCCTGCTGGAATGAACCATTCGTAACAATCCATCAATGTGCTTTCCCTTCACCACCTTCCTAATCTAATCTAACCTAACCTAACTTAACTGCGATTCTAATAATTCCTTTTTTTACTGATGTTAAACTTTTTTGATAATTTACACACACTCAGCTTTTCCTTCTGGTAAATCCTACTACGTCAATTTTTTCTTTTAAAGTTAGAACATTACGTTTAGGGGCCATTTTAATCCACAAATAGTTTAGAACTACCAAATTTTATGTATATAAGTTACAGTTTAATACAGTCTCAGCCTGTTAATCTAATCACAAGATATTTAGGCTACTACACTGGACAATTGATTCCGGGAAGTCCCTAAACCGCTGACGAGAGATGCCCCTTAAGGGAGATTTCACTGTACTTGTACTAATTTGCATAAAATAAAACAGTTATGTAGAATTCTTTTAAATTATAGCTTTATTTACTTAATTTCATAACAAGCAACACTGTGTAGATATTAAAGTTAAATGGTATTGATAGCATTAAATCAATTGCATTCCTTTTTTAAAAAGATTATTCCCCAATGTATAAAATAAACTCATTTCATTCTATACTTGTGAAAAGTAATCCCCGTCTCCTTTTTATTGCCGCGAATTCGACAACAGTAAACAGATCGAAAACATTATCACAAATACTAACATCAATGTTTTTCATCCACTAATCGCTCAGAAATATACAAACCTGATGGAGCCTCCAACGTTTGGCACCAAACTCGATTTTTGGTGTCACTTTCTACGAGCGTTACGATTTCTATCTCTTTCATGGTGTAAGGTACGATTCTTACCGTAAGAACCGAGGCTAAATAACCACTAAAAAGAATTAAAATATGAATCTGATAAACGCTGTGAAATTGTTCCGAAACGCCCTGATCCCACATGTCCCATTCCTACTTCAACATATTTTCAGGGAGCCTCTGTCTTGTATTGTAGTGCGGGTCTAGCTTGTCTTTCACTGCTGCCTGTCTCTTAATATATGGTAAGGGCGGTTTCAATAAACTTCGCCCATAATTGCAAATGACCTTCTCACCTCCAAGTATCAAATGGCTCTGTCCCACTAGGAGTATCTTAATCTGTATGTTTTGTTGTTACGTGTTTCATTTTTCCTTACTTACTGTTTGTATTTATTACCATTATTATTATTATTATTATTATTATTATTATTATTTGTTATTACTTGCAACTCGTTACCTCCTCGTTAAAGTAATGATCAAACACAAATATAAATCAAAGCCTAACTAGGAGTATGTTTATCCCAACTGTGCTAGACGGCACAATTTAACATCGCTAATTGGTAGTCTGTATTTACAAAAGTTTGAATTATTTCTAACCGTTTTACGGTCATGTTTCTACTTCGAGAAAAATAGATAACATGAATCACCAAACTGACATTAACTTACAATATTGTAATAAAATTACTCACTATTGAAACGTTTCTAAAGCGAATCATTTGTAACTAGTGAAATGTAGTTCCAATACCACAAGTACCATTTCCAAATAATTCAAAATATTGGTCTGGATACTGCAAGTGTAAAAGTGGTTTGTGACAATAAAATTATAATTGAACTGAGGTAACTTTACAACAATAGGTATTTACTTGAAAATTAATATAAAATTACGCAAAAATACGATATATATATTTAGATATAATAATATCAGCTTACGGTTAATTGAAAGATCGCACAAAATAGGTACTGAAACTAAATAGATGCTTACCATGTATTAAATCATCTATTTAGCGAAAAAAGCATACATTAAAAAAAGCAATTTCTTTTCAGCTTATAGAATAGAGAAAAAAAGATGTGGTACGATCAGACAGGCAATGTAATAGTGGTATTGTAAAAATGAAATTGGAGCACTAACGCACAACTGGACACATACATATACGTACCACCACAGTGTGATTATACAAATTCTCCAAATCAGCGCCAGTTGGTAAACATACTCGTTAACAAGTGAAAATAATATGAAAGTCTAACTTAAGTATTATTTTCTGTTTACTAAATAGAAATTTTGTGGTGCGTAGAGAGTGGCGGGCCATGGTGATCGCGAGTGGGGTCCTCGTAGGGGGGCAATTTGGTTCAGTTCAACCCTGTTACCGCGAGGGTAAAACGATGGCGGACCCTCTCCACGACACCACACAGGTAACCACAACATTAAGTCGATTTTAAACCAATACTGAAGCGGTTAATGCAACAATCGTTCTGACGTACAAAATATATAAATGTCACAGAAAGAGGTTAATTTGAAGAGCCAACTATTGGATAAATGGCAGGAATTACTTAAAAGGTGTGATTTATACCTTCGTAGGTAGAGGTTATACGGAATGGCACTTATAAAGCAAAAGGTCGATTTTACCTTCAAGAGGACATCTTTTAATTATAAAGTCATGGAACTAAGATCATCCGTCTAAAGGCGATGACAAGCAACTTAAATGACACGGGGAGGGGGGGGAGGGCAAGTGACATTACTTTAAAGGCTTTTCAGTTCTTTTTACAAAGATGCTAACAATTTTTTGTTCTGACCTATAATTAATATGAAAACCCAGTTGGAAACGTAGATGGTATTCTTAAATTAGTTCTAATTGCAAGCCATTTACTTCCGTACAGTAATAAAATTTTTATTTTGAGTTATTGCAGGGTTCCATGAGTAGATCAGGTTCCTTTTTGTAGATCACAATTTTTTTGTGGCCTCATAAGAAGAAATCCTCAATTGTGTTAAATCTGACGACCTCAGACTCTTCTACAAATCCAGTATTCAGAAAAGTATTAATTCAAAAAGTCACGTACAGGAGCTCTAAAGTGTGGCGGAGCACCATTTTCTGTAATGTGATCGTCATTTTCAAGAATCTTCAAGCTAATTGACTAAGATTCAAATATTATGCGTCAGAAAAAATGAACCAACAATTACTATTTCCCAAAATTCCTGCTCATGCATTCAACGTTTCTGGAAACGCTTTTCTCTTATAATTCTACAATTCAAAACACTCTAATATTCGAAGTGTTCACAGTTTCTTTACTCATTTCCTCACAAAATTGCATACGACGATCTAGATCGTCTTCATTAAGCTGGAATCGATGTTGTTTAAGATCATCTAAACACTTTTACGTGAAATCCAGAAGTGGATTCTAATTTTCTAGTGCTTGAGATAGGATCCAGTTCAACATATCCCAAAATTGCAATATCTGCATCCTCATTAGTAGCAATATGTTGCCTTTCATGTTTTTGTTAATGACAGATCCAGTCTCCATAAAAAATATCAAATTTCTTACGTAGGTGTGGCTGAGGTTCTTAACAGATTGCCTTCGATTAAAGGATCCTGCAGTTTCTCGGGCTATTTATTGGGTTCTTAAAATAGAGAGTGACACTTTCAATTCTTTCTGCAATGCAGTAAACCATGATGATTTGAATAGTTTGGTTTAGTCAACATTAACAACCAACACTTTCTAGATAATTCTAATAATAAAAGAGAATAACGCCCAGCAAAACTGATAATGCACTAACAATTAAAAATCATAATGTCCGATAATGGCAACAGTTAAAAAAGGATAATGGTTGACAACGTTAACAATGCGCTAAAATTAAAAGTCATAATGGCCGACAATGGCATCATTTAAGAAAGTGATAGTTAACAACAATGTATCTCGATTACCACCTCTTTTTTTTGTAGTTCCAATATCCGATAAGTCTATCAATGATTATATCAAGCCTTATTCTCTGTTGGTTCCGCCTACATTTCTAACAAATCTTCCACATTTAATCATAGCGCAGCACAATGAAATGCCAGCATGTTTATAAAAAGAATTGAAATACCTTTAAAATGATGTGTCACATGCCACCCCCTTCAGACGAGTGGTCTTATATCTATTAATTTACAATCAAAACATGTTCCCATGAAGGCAAAATCGATCTATTCCAGGGGTTTCAAAAAGAAATTGCGGTTAAAAATTTTCCTGATGGAAAATTTTGAATGCGACACCCTGTATGTATTTCAGTTCAAAATAGGATTGAAACGTAGAGAATAATAAAACAAACTATAACTTGATTAAAGCTTTCGCGACCATCTATGATGTAATTGACTCTCTTGCATACTTTGCTTAAATCTGAAGAGTCACCCATTACATCAAACTAACTTTTTATAAAATAAATACAACTCCATCTATGTGGTAACTCTTTTTATTGCGTCTAATAAAATTATTATAGAGAAAGAGAAAGACAAAATTACGGAGAAAAACAATTTTTGTAGAAAGTTCTAGAGGAGCTAGATAGCTTTTTTATTTATTTATTTATTTTTTTTGTTATACATTTAGGCGAGAGCTTAAAAGTGGAGAACACATTGCACGTCAGTTTAAAATTGAGCATACAGTAAACCGGGCTTAAAACTGGGATGAAATAGATAGAAAACCTGATGAAGGATGACTCGTCATTCACAGTTAGGTGTCGAGGACTGCCTGCTCGTATAATTGGATACAGAATTTGTATAATAATAGCCATTAAGGTGGCATAGAGCAAAAATGCGCTGGCGAAGATTTTCTGTGGAACGTTGGTAATAAAAAAATGAAATGATCACAGAAGAATTACTTATGTAACAGTCACAACGATTTTGAATCGAACAAGCAAAAACCAAGTCGGATATTTACTTTTGTGAAGTATAAAAATGTTAACGTTACTTACTTTCAACGTTTGCTTCTGCTTAGTAAGGATTTTCTTTAATAATCGAAGATGTAGAAGTGCAAGGTAAACTTTTTTAAAAAATGAACACCAGAGATGGAAACGCAATTTATTTTTATGTTGATTACTTTACTTTGACATTGACATTAAAACAGAGAAGAACTTTTAGATGGAATAAAATAAATTAGCTTGAAAGAAAGTTTTGAATGAAAACTCCTACAACGAAATGAAAGCAGTGATTGGAAATGGAAAATAGAGAAAAGTTTCGTCAAAGGATTATATCTGTCCTAAAGAAACTGACGTGTATATAAACAAAACAAATATGCATATAATTAAAAGCTTGTCCACAAGTATGGAAATTACTGACGAAAACAACTTATATGAAGCAATAAATATTAATGAGAATCATGTAGTTCAAGTTCAGAACATTTCCATTGGTGTTATCCACTGAAGTTTTTGAATACCAACCGTATCAAATTTTTAACAGTTTATTTCTCATAAACATTCGTGGCGTTCACATCCAAAAAACCAAAAACTTCCATCGGCAAGGTATCAATAAGCATTCTGTCGAAATAGTCAGACGTGGATTGCGATTAAAAACTTGTTGATGTAATAAACAATGGCAGACAGTATAGAAAACGCCACCTGTAGAGATTTGCCACTAATTGTGGGCAAAAAATATAATAAACAAAAATGTCTATAATGTAACTTAAGGATTCAACAATGGTAACAAATAAACAGGAAACAGCAATTCGAGAAGAAAATATGTAGTCTATGTAAAAATCAAACTATAATGTCACAAAATAAGAAGTACACCAAACAAAACAATGGTGCATCAAAAAAACATTAAAGAGAACTTTCTATCTTTTTTATTTGCTTATTTTTTTTTGTTCGATGTGCTAGGGGCTTTTCTGGTAAAATACGTAATTCACCCTTTGCGTGTATTTTTTCTCCTATTTATCATATCACATCATCCACACCAGTGGATCCTTTTGGACCATGTTATGTAATGCTATTAATATTTTTATCGTTACGCTTAATCTACATTGAACGATGGCAGAATCCCAAATTCCAATGCAGCTCCACCTAGAATCTATACATACAGTTTAACATCTGTTGGCCGAAAACGATTAAGGTTCTTTATCTTAATAATAAAAAATGCTTGTAGTACCGTTCTTTAACTACCAGAAAAGCATTAAAATATCTAATCATCATCATAAGGTCGTCAGACCTAAGACTGGTTGGACACGTACCTCCACTCTTTCCTATCCTGAGCTAAACTTCGCATTTCCCTAAAACTAGAACAGCCCACATCCTTAACTATTTGCGAACAGTAATCTAATCTAGGTCTACCTCTACCCCTCCTAACTCCTGTTTCTGCCTCTAATATGTCTCTGACTAGACCTTCATGCCTAAGAAGGTGTCCCACCAACCTATCTCGCCTATTTTTTATTGACTTCCATAGAGTCCTCTGTTCTCCTATTCTTTCCAATACCTCCTCATTTCTAACCTTTTTTACCCACGATATCCTTATCATCATACATATAACACCACATTTCCAACGCTTCTAACCTTTTCTTTTCCGCCGCGCCCACTGTCCATGTTTCGCACCCGTACAATGCCGTGTTCCAAACATACATCTTTAACAACCCTTTTCGAATTTCTAAATTAACCGTTCGCGAGCATAGAAGTGACTTCTTTTTATTAAATGCGACACGACCCTACGCTATCCTTTGCATTATATCCCTACTACTCCTTCCGTCCTGACTTATCTGACTTCCTAGGTATCTAAAATCAGCCACTTCTTCTAATTTTTCGTCTCCTATCTTTATATTCGCCCCTTTTCTTCCCTTGCATAAAAGTATTTTAGTTTTACTTTTAATTATTTTCATACAGTACTGATCTGTCAGTACCGCTTCCATTTTATTTAAAGCTATCCCTAGGTGCTCCTTGCTAGATGCTAATACTGCTAAAAAAAATATCTAATAGATTCGGAATATGTAATATATCACAAAACGTACTCATTTTCCATTTTCCCCTTTATTTTGAGAATATATTAGCATCAGAATCTAATGTAAGCCAAGATGAGGATAAAACATCACTTTTTTAATAAACCAGCAAAGACGTTTCGCTTTAGTCATAAAACTATTTGACTTAGGACCTCCTAGTGAACCTGGATGCGAAAGAAACCTAGTAACTTTCCGATGAAAATACGTAACAATTTATGAAAATCCTCAAGCCATTTTAATATTTCCTGCCAAATACTTGATGTCGCACAGTACACATAAATAAAGGCGTTAAAAGTACCAAATTTTGTTAGATGCTGAAAAAGATACGTATAAAGCATCCGAAAAGAGAAATCCTCGATGTTTTACATGTATATACGTATAATACGCTCATTCTTCAAATAAGTAGAAAGTCTGAAATGTGGAAGGAACAGATTCCTGTTGATTTTTCTGAATGAAGTAATTTTTGTGCCTTAGGATTCAATATCGCCAGGATTTCTTGTGTTACAAATCAAACCTTCTTTATATATCAATCTTATATAAACAGTTGAAGAAATTGAAAGAGACTTCATTACTACTGCTCAGACGAGAATCGATCCATTTCAAAAAAGCAGCGAGTTATCTTGTCAAACAATGAGCATGTAAACATTCTGGAATTCAGGACTGTGAGAATACATTAATATCGTATCAAAGCTGAGCACAAGTAACATGGTTTAAGGGATAAATGATATAACGTACATATGCCGTTGCGAAATTTTTATCAAACCGTAGATCTCTTGATTTCTTATTAAATTTTAAATTATATTTATTGTCAGGTAACAGAATAAGTGAAAACTCAATAATTAACGAATAGCAATATACTTTTTAGCTTTAAAGTAAGTGTTTCATTAGCGACCAATAATTAATACCTACCACTACTACAACTAGTATAATTGCACAGAAACTCCGGTGAGAAAAATATTTCTTATTTTTATTTCCGTCCATAAATTACGTAACTCAAAATTCAGTAATTTTTGACTCCATCCCTAAGTAACGGGACCATAACGGGTGGCCTGATCCCCACCCCCACCCACCCACGCTACTTCATTACGTTACCTCGGCATTATATAAGTTTCAGACTTTAATTTAAAAAAAAAGAGTTTTTTAATGTCTAATTCAATATTAAGTAAATTCTGAACGCACATCACGATCCCCTCCTACCCCCACATAAAAAGACCGTAACGCCCGGCTGGAATCCCCTCTCCCCAATTTAATTTAAGTAATTTACGGACAGCTCGTAATGGTTCTGCAAATTGAAGATGAGGTTTCAGCTGCACTTCTTTTGAAGTTAAATATTTAATTTTCGATGCTCGACATTTAATAATCGGATCTCTTCTTTAAATCTTCAAATATCCCTTTTGGCGTAAGTACATCTATAAAATCAGTACCGTATAAATGTTCGATGAATCTAGCGTCTTGCTTCACAACACATCCTATGCTTTTATTGCTTATCCGAACAATCTTTTGTATTTCGTTAGAAAGATTATTTTTATTTTATTTGCCAAAATTCTAACACATTCATATTTCAAGCTTTAATATATTAGTGTTTAAAGAGACCAAAGGAGCTGAAACGATCATAGAGTGTAAATAAAACATTTGAAACATTTAAATTTTAATTTCCTGATATTATTAAAAAAAATGTTCACCAGCTGCCGATTGAAAAATCAACAAAAGTTAAATCTCCACTGACTACGTCCCTAATCAAATCTGCAGTCAATTTACTTAACATCTTTTACCGAAATCGTTCTGCACTCGGCTTTTTATCTATCTATCTATCTATCTATATACAAATAGAGGAAGAGTTTTTAAAATTAATTATGAAATAGACTTCTGGCTACTCAATCAATCAGAAGTAATGTATCCGTATATTTCACTTTGCAGCCATAACTACCCAGCTAAATCCAAGATTGTGTACATATGGTAGTAGCCCCGAATTTCCCTTCGTGCACTATGATGGTTGCATATCGATAACTGTGTTGGTATTGGAAATATGGTGGTTAAATGTGACCGACCTAGAGCATTTTCATATTTCGACCAAAGGATTCTAAAAAATGTTTGGAATTTCATATGATGTTCGAATTTTCCACCCTGTGTAGATTTGCCCGTCCACGATCGATCACCAAACACCAGTTTAAAATTTTCTTAAATATTTATAGCATTTCCCCAGCTAGAATGTTCTCGAATGTCTACGATTGTCCAAAGGTAAAATAATCTAAAATGAACAAATGAATCGAGAATCTAGAATATTCGAGAACCGCTATGATTTAGCGATGCGGCAGCTTCCTGACAATATATTAGGGCATTTTCATATATTTTAACATGTGTTCTAAATAAAAAATGTTTGCGATGTCCGATATTTGTCCATTTTCGTGTGTCTGTAAATCCACCACCAGCTGCCAAACACCCGTTTAGTTTGAATGAGAATGAGAATGAGAATGTTCTTCGTTGTTTCTAGAGTGGTACTCAGCTAGAGCGTTCTTAAATGTCTCTGAGATTGTACTCGACTAGTATTTACCTGAATGAACTCGACTGGAAAATTCAAGAACCATTGTGTATGAATGGTGAGGATAGCTCTTAACACTATTTTAAATATTTTAGATATCTCGAACAAAATTTTTAGAATCTCATAATCTATCTCTCTATAATGTTCAGTTTGGTATGTGGTGGGTTTGCAGATCGACTACCGGTCCCGAAACACCCGTTGAGAATGTACCTTTTAGAATGATCTCTAATGTTTCTAAGGTAGTCCTCAGTTAGAATGTTCTTGAAAATCTATTAGGATTGTCCTCATATAGTGAACTGGACCGGAAGAATCGGAAGCGCTCTGGAATGTTCAAGGACTATTATCTTTGAATGGTGGAGCTAGGTTCTGACACTAAATTAGGGTATTTTCATATATTTCAACTAAAGTCTCCTAAAAAATGCTTGGAATCTTCTGTAATGTTAGATATTTGTCGTTAGCTATTTCTAAATCTGTCTAGGAAAAACGAAAAATAAATTGAATTTTTCAATGGCCTCTAGTCTGCCTGACCATCACAAGCAATCTTACAGTTTATAGTGAAAATAAGATTACTAATATGTAGTTACACCAAAGGGGATTAGAATACTAAATTTACTTTTAATTTTTTATAAAACTGTTGGCTAATCCTGAGCTCTTCATCAGTACATTAATTACCCTTTAACTGAGTAGTTACAAAAAATCATTTATACCACAAATATTCGCAAACGATTGGCGTAGGAGAGTATAAAAATTTGATTTTTTTATACTCTGAATTTCATCGCGGATCCAATTTGATCGCAATACGAATTCCAAAAAATTGACCGTTAAAGTCAAAATCAGAAACATGATCAAGAAAAATTCAAGGAAAAAGTCTATGTCACATAAAAAACACATGGTTTTCAAGAAACACAATGAAATAATGATTGTTTCAAATAGATTCTTGAAAACGAATAGCCTAAAGGTTTGAAAATTACCGACCTAAAATTCATTAAAAAATGAACTGAATTCGGAATCTCGTTATAATTAAACAAATGTTGTACCTGCCATTTCTCTATAACTTAAAACTGGAAGAAGCTACCGAATTGCAAATACGAATAGAATGATTTGCTCAGAGCGAACGTTGTATTAACTGCTTGCCTACATAAAATAATAACACGCATAAAACAACAGCGCAATATCTTTCAGTCAGTTTTGCTTTGCCTGTCCTTCTAATCTGTTCTATGGCTTTTACCCAGCCTTAACCCGTAAATAATCGGATTACAATAAAAAGTTCAATATTATTAACAAATTAGCGCGTAACTAATCAGTTTGTTATGGTAGGGTCGCTTTTTGTTTACCGTTACGGTAAGCGATTGCAACCCTATTTTTATTCCTCGGAAAGAACTAAAGGGTATTTTGAGGAGGGTACGAATGTAGTATTACTATACGTTGTTAGTCGATCTCAATTAGATTTTGTGTGTAGCTATTATGACATATTTTTATTATTAACCCTATGAGGATGGACTATATGTTGATATTTCCATTTGTAAACTTTGGTAGAGACTATAATATATTGATGACGCTTGGAGTTTTCTCCGATGTTTTAATTTTTAGGTGTAGTTCTGTTTATTGTTTTTATTTTGTAGTTTTGTAGATTAGTGTAGCCATTATTTACGTTGCAGAAAACTAATCGCCTGTAGATGTAGCACATTTCATTAATCATATCGTCAAAGATCCTCTCTTGATATAGACCACATTTTCAGGAACATACTTCAACTGCATAATGTTCATGGTTGCATCTTCGGTGGTACTGACAGTAGTAGTTCTCAATTACCACCATAGAAGTGCCGACATCCATGAAATGCCGCAATGGGTATGACATCTTGAATTAAACATTCTCTCTAAGGGCATGTACCTATAACACACTTCTCAGCTAGGTAGTACTGATTTGAAAAAATAATAATTAATAACAAAAAAACGATTTTATATTCGACTGAAAACATTACATACTTATAAATATCAATTTTAAGTTATCTCAAACACAAATTAAGAAATTGGAGAAAAACAAAAAATTTTAACACATAGGTATAACTTGGTTTATGGTCTTTTATAAAGAATATGGCTTACAAAACTACAACGTTTGCACTTATACGTATAGATAACTGCATTAGTACACGATAAATGCCCTCTTGCAAATGCCAATACACAAGTAAAACTATAATAATAATTATTTTTTCGTCCCGAATTCAATTATTTAGAAACGTTAGAATTTAACTTATTTCAATATTTAACAGTTCATAAAAAGAGACAGTAAAGTAAATAACCACAACGTAAAAGTCAAACGAAAAATTTAGGTATTTACTTCAATAATCATGCGCTCCATAGATGTAACCTTTGAGCGATAACGAACATTATCTTAATACAAAATCGTCGAATTAATATTTATTTTTCACTTAAACTCTAAAGTAGAAATATCGTGCAATGATTCATACAAACGTGCCAAAAAATATTCGAGTCAAGTTAAAAAACTAAAGCAGCAACTTAAACTACAGCAGCGTCACAATATAAATATATTCTAAACAGTACAAAGGATAACTGTCGATAATCCCTAAAATGCACCTCCTGCACCACTTCATCTACAGTTCCCCGCTAAGTAGTGGCTGTCTTGAACAGGATGCCATCGTGAAATCCCATTCTTGCGATATACAAAGCTACTGAACCGTCCTCGTATTCAGCTCGCATAAATTTGATTTATGAAAAAAAATGCCGGCGCTTTAGATCAGATCAGAGAAGTGACTCTATTGCTATTGTGATGTAACAGCGTGATCGAGCGCAGGAAAGATAAGAAATAAATCTCTATATCCTTTTTTAACCTGTATGTGAAGTGAAAAAGGCAATCGGGGAAGAGAGAGCAAATCAAACCGCATTATTAGAAAAAGAAAGGATGTGGAGGCACACTTCCTCTTCGCTCGACCACGCTGTTGTAGTATAATATGGGTATCAGGCGTCTTCATCCTCCGACAAAATATCCCCAAGGCAAAAAATTCCGGACAATTAATCCTTCGAATCGCTTTATGTTGACCGAAATTGTGTATTTTTATTATATATGTTTTTTGCCGCCTAAAATGAATGTTTGTGTGACATCTGTTAGTAGAATAATAAATTCCGTTTTAATTATGTCTTACTTTAAGTTAGGTTACGTTAGGTTTTTGACTTGGGGATATTTTCTCCGAGGATATTATTATTATTCTGTCGGGGATATTTTGGCGGGGATATTTTGTCTGAGGATCAAGAATCATAGAATCTAGTATATGATGTTGCATCCACTATTTTATGCTTTAAAAAGATATCAGCCAATTTCAACCGGGTTTTCGAATAATATTATATTTTTGAAAGTTGAAGACACTATCATACGTCAATTATAGTACCTTCTATGTTTTTGAGAATATAATAATAATAATAAACACCAAACATGATTGTTTGAAATTTTGTATAAAATATTATTTAAATGTATTTCAAGAACCGATGTTCAAACATGCGTATTTCTTTTATCGAGTAACTTAATACAAAACAGAAAAACTCCTTATCTGTGAACTGTTTTAAACCTTTTCTCAATTTATTTAATAGTGTGAAGAGCTTCTTAGGGTTGTTACAAAAAATTCTACCTGTTTTTCACCACTTTGTAGAGGCCCCGTGTAATTGAACCGTTGCAGTAAAACCTTCTACACGATTGGTCCAGAATGTACCGCATATTTGAGGAAGTATTAAACAGCAGCGTAAATTACGTTGCGATTACACTCCGTGATAAGCTACGTTAATCCGTGAAAACAATCGTATAAAATTGTTATCTCCTTCTTTTGAATTAATTGGGTAAAAACACTTTAATATCATTAAATATTAACCTTAGGAATTAAGAACGAATGTATTAACTACTTTCATGTTTTTTTTTATTTGCCTACATACGCAATAACCAAGAGAATATTTAATAAACTGGGTTACTTTATTTAAACAAGTTATACAAAAGTATGCATTGGAAGTAAATACCATCACATCCTAGGGACGTCCAGGAAGTGGTTTTTCGCCGAAAGCGTTGAAATTAAAATATATACTATCGGAAGTTTTCCAGCATACAGGATTTGTCAAGTTATTGATAAAAGCTAGGCTTACCGAACATAAACACATTTCTTTGTCGGAATTTTTCCTTTTCATGTCGCACGAGTAAAAATGTATAATTTGGTGAACGTGTGGGATGTTTTTCTAGCCACATCCATCTAACAATCACCTGCTTCTCTAAAAACTGTCCTAAACTAATTTTGAACATCCCTCGAAAGCATTATGTTGGAGTCATTGGACTTGAATTACTTTATTATATATATGGGTCCGCGGATTCACCCGCTTGGCATATTTATAAATTTATGAATTAACCTTAACATAAAACTATATGTCGTCGCGGATTTCATTACAGCTCTTTTTAATCTTTACAACTTTTCTGTAGAAAGCATTCATATATCTCTTATGGTTAAGGCAGCATTCGTATATAAAAAAAACGCATCAGCTCGACCGTTTTTTCGTCGACTTCATGTTAAAGAATTGGTCTTCATGAAAAGCCCTTTTATTTTAATGGAAAAATATACTGCCTATGTTCACCTTGAAGGTCCATTCTAAATATTAGTGAAAGAATTTTTGAAGAGTCGAATGAGTAGTCTCGGAAATTACCCTTTATATTCAAACTTACATACAATCTCACAAATGTATTCCAGTACAGATGTGAAAATATGGGTGGAGGTATTAATTTGCATTAACCCTATAAGTAGCCTAATTACTTGCCAACGAGAATGTCCGATAGCGTTTTACTAATTAACCCAAAAAGTCGAGTACAAGATACACAACTGACTGAATAACAACCATTTTAGTATGAATACACCATCTGTCATCTCTTTGACAGCGCCAATGTGTGTGACATTTTATTTGTCGTAGGTCAAAACGGTCTTTTTGCAATGGTTGCCATGGATGTTGGGAATGAGTCGGCCAGGTAAAAAGATTACCCGGAAAACACTAATGATGAACAGTCGGATGAAAGAATTAGAATTGAAAGAGCGTTCATCGAAGAGTCTCTTGGCCAACGTACTAGATATTGATGACGACTTTAGGAGCGTAACAGGCGGTGCGTCTGGATTATCTGGTAGAGATGGTAATACTTCGACGGTGACGACAAGCTTGGGGCCCAGTTTTATTCGTCACGCAACCACTATCGAAGATTCAGCAATTCCTACCAGTGGCCAACAAAGAGAATTACATTTTATATTGAAGGAACTGCAGTTCATTACAACCCGAATGAAGAAAGCTGACGAAGAGGCAGAAGTCATTAGTGATTGGAAATTTGCTGCAATGGTGGTTGATAGAGTTTGTCTCATAATATTCACCCTGTTTACCATAATCGCAACAGTTGCAGTATTGTTATCGGCTCCGCATATTATTGTCCAGTAAAAGGGCATTATAATGGAGAAATTGTAAACGTTCGCGCAATTATATGATTCTTCTATATCGCATTTTATAATAATCGGTAGTTAAATATATATATGTACGTGTGGATACATATGTATGTTTGAACGTTCACTATTATTTGAAACAGCATAGTGTTGGCACACATTTAATGTGCCTTCGAGGAAACACTATCGAAACGTAGCAACATTAAAGGGCAGACACTTATGNAACATATTTTAAACTACTAATTTTATACATTTAATCTTTAATTCAATGTTAACAGTTAACAGTGGTATGTGTTTTCAGAGAAATAATGTTGAAAACTACTACCTCCATTGTCATAAAATGAATTAATTAGAAAACAGGTTTTTTAGTATTTTTCGAAGCACAAAAATGGTAGTAACTTATTTTCAGAAGAAAACTTAAATTAATGTAAATAAAATAAAAAAAAACCTTTTGTAGCAAACACAGCATATTTTTTATCTAACTCATTTGTAGGTATTCGCATAAAAATTTTTTCAATCTAACTTTACTTCGTGTCGGTCAGCAAGATGTTAATCTTCCCTACGATTCTACAAAAGCATTTTCGTACTGTTGTGGTTGCTATAACTTTGCAGTTTATTGAATTTTTACTAATAAACTGCATACTTAAGTTGCTTAATCGGTGACAAATTTAATAGAATTAAGCAAAGAGGTAATAATTACAAATTTTCACAGGGATTCTCGAAACTTGGCCAGCTTTCCTTTTACATTAATCATTCGAACTGATAGTAGTTTTTATTAATACGATGTGATTCAACATATTGAGGTGATTTAAGGCAATAAAAATTTCGGTTGACAACTATGACAACTATGTCAGTTAGCTACTTACTTCCACGTATAAGCAATTTTGTAGATCTGAATCTCCGAATCTTAAAGCGAAAATGTATATGTCCTACATTAGAAATCAGCAAAACTTAAATTGCACGATGTACTTTTTCATCAAAATTATCAAAACGTTGCAAAACCTCGCTTGTGTCAAAAAGTAAAATTTTCCTACCAGCCGACATCAAGGATAAAACGCATGATAAGCAAAGCACGATATTATATAGTTTCAATTTCATGAATGTAATGATAAAGTAGTGTTATAAATATTTTCTCTGATCTCAATTTGAAACGAGGAAGAGAATTTCAAATGTATTGCGTAATTAAATTGTTCACGAGTTTAAGATTCTGCAGTAGGTTGAGCAGAACCGGGAGTGTTAAAATCGACGCTGTCTGTGCATATCAAAATCTCGACAATCTACGTCTTCAAGTAGAAAAGAAAAGTAGGATGGTTGAGCATTTATAGGAAAAACATAACTAAAGATGACCAAAGAGTATTGAAATTTTTAGATAGCAAAACGTTCGGAAATATTACACTATTATTATATTACATATATAGCATTCAAGATGACAACTTGAAAGCCAGCTAGTAAATTAAATTGTAACCTGAACGATCTGGCTTGAATCCCTTAACGTGCTATTCCTAATACAGAATAAGAAAAATTATTATAATTAATATAAGAGTTTAGTAGTTTTTCATGTTGTAGTTAACTATTTTTTTCTATAATCACTATCAGCTCATGCAATTTCAATTAAGATTATAAAATTAGATTCATCTCGAATTTTTGTATTCATGTATACATACGTATATGGTAAAATCGTAATCCCAACATTTCTATTAAAAAATGAATAATACGAAACAAAATACAGTGAAACAATCATATTTCCGAATTAAGTTCTAATAGCAACCATAAATGTACTCTACATGTTTTGCCTAATTCTGTATTGAGGTATAAATAAGTACTCAAAAAAGCTTAATAATTGCATTTTTCATTAGAGATTCATTGAAACCATTACACAAGAATCATGATTTCCAACTTTCCAATTCTTACCAAATCATCGTTGGTAGGTACTGGCTAATAACTCGCTGACCAACCCGAAATGCCATCCGTAAAATAAACGGAAAATGTGACATAGCATATTTTCAAATTCGGTTAAGTAGTAGTATCTATAGTACATTATGCAACTCTTTGAATTCAAATTCATTTGCAGCAATACAAATAATATCCTCAAAAAAGTATAACCGACACTATCACATTGTAACGTCCCTTAGATCAAACCTATTCCATTCATAACCTAAAATATAAGCGGCAAAATTTAATGAAATACACCGGAACTTTTTCCAGCTTTGCCAAGAATGCTGATTTTACGAGCTAAGCGTGTATCAATTGTAACGCTCAATCATATATAGGTACACTGATTAAATAAACTCATAGCAAGAGAATATTGCACCGCTGTACGTAATATAACCTAACCTAACCTAACCCAGTCTAACCTAACCTAACCCTAACCTACTGCTATTAAACAGTACTCCCAACGCACAATATAACCTAACCTAGTCTAGCCTAACCTAACCTAACCCAGTCTAACCTAACCTAACCCTAACCTACTGCCATTAAACAGTACTCCCCAACGCACAATATAACCTAACCTAGTCAAGCCTAACCTAACCTAACCTAGTCTAGCCTAACCTAATCTAACCTAGTCTAACCTAACCTAAACTTAAACTACTGCTATTCAACAGTACACCCTACACACAATATAACCTAACCTAACCTAGTCTAGCCTAACCTAACCTAACCCTAACCTACTGCTATTAAACAGTACTCCCCAACGCACAATATAACCTAACCTAGTCTAGCCTAACCTAACCTAACCCAATCTAACCTAACCTGAACCTAACCTACTGCTATTAAACAGTACTCCCCAACGCACAATATAACCTAACCTAACCTAACCTAACCCTAACCTACTGCTATTAAACAGTACTCCCCAACGCACAATAACAAAAAAAATCACCTTCATTTTATATAAAAAAACTAACTGTCATCTGACGTAGTTGTCAGCGACATTAACAAAGCACAAATATTATAAAAGGAATGATATAGATTTGATAAAATAAAAATTCTTGATATTATACACTCTTTAAAATCATAAAATATAAATTATCAGTTTAATAGAATCCAAACATTTTTTAATATTTTATTATTGCCCAATAGCACACTCCTATTTTTTTATAACGTTAGCGGCATCAGCTATTTCAAAAACTATACACTTTTCGTCATCCACTGACCTGGTCAATAATACTTTATCAAGTGCCTTGGGGTAAGAAGCTTTAATATTTCATTACGTCTTAAATAAAATCTATGCAATAATTCGATGATTTTTAAATTTTAACATCTCAGCATACATATACCTGTATACAGCTGTTAAATATTATTTTAAATTACAATATTTTACAAACAAATACTGCCTCATTGACGAAATAACAATCTTAGAAAAATAAATTACTTGCCTGATCTATATAGCTATACAAATCTCTATATATCGTAAAACATATTTTAAACTACTAATTTTATACATTTAATCTTTAATTCAATGTTAACAGTTAACAGTGGTATGTGTTTTCAGAGAAATAATGTTGAAAACTACTACCTCCATTGTCATAAAATGAATTAATTAGAAAACAGGTTTTTTAGTATTTTTCGAAGCACAAAAATGGTAGTAACTTATTTTCAGAAGAAAACTTAAATTAATGTAAATAAAATAAAAAAAAACCTTTTGTAGCAAACACAGCATATTTTTTATCTAACTCATTTGTAGGTATTCGCATAAAAATTTTTTCAATCTAACTTTACTTCGTGTCGGTCAGCAAGATGTTAATCTTCCCTACGATTCTACAAAAGCATTTTCGTACTGTTGTGGTTGCTATAACTTTGCAGTTTATTGAATTTTTACTAATAAACTGCATACTTAAGTTGCTTAATCGGTGACAAATTTAATAGAATTAAGCAAAGAGGTAATAATTACAAATTTTCACAGGGATTCTCGAAACTTGGCCAGCTTTCCTTTTACATTAATCATTCGAACTGATAGTAGTTTTTATTAATACGATGTGATTCAACATATTGAGGTGATTTAAGGCAATAAAAATTTCGGTTGACAACTATGACAACTATGTCAGTTAGCTACTTACTTCCACGTATAAGCAATTTTGTAGATCTGAATCTCCGAATCTTAAAGCGAGATCATTGAAATGAAAAAAAAATCACTCTGATGTAAATTTCTTCTTCAGTAGATACACTATACTGTAAATTTAATCTTACTAAGCATCTAACTATTAAGATCATTCCAAACCCTCAAAATATGTCCAAACAAAATTCAGAAAGTTTCCTTTCAATTATGTTCGCAGTTTATCCAAGGTAGATCCCCGAAAATTATACATTTTTTAATTTTTTTATATATATCAACATATTGTAGATACTTACGCAATTGTCGGAATTGACCACAAATGCCTAAAGCGCCTTGTGAGTTTTATTATTTATTATACATAAACAGCCAGAATTCGTTGTGGGTAAATTAGAAAGATCCAGAAAATGAAATTACGACAGTTACCGATAGCCCTCAACAATTTTTGCGTTAAGGGTAAAACAAATGTTAACTTTTATTTTATCTTACTAGCTAAGCCCCAGCAAATTTGAACAATGGGAATCCCAGTCGATGGTGCACTTGCATTTTAATTTTGGCGACATTTTTTAGTTTACAATTTATATTTTATTAGAATGGAGCTACCTATAAACAGCCAACTATACACCCGAAAAAAAGTTTAAATTCGTTCAATTCTTTCACCTGTTTTTTGCCGTTTTTAACCAAAAATTATGATTTTCCACAGTTTTGTCCTCGGCTGAGATTGGTAATCGCACAAACATATCTGCTTTTTTTATGTTCATTGCTATAGCTGATGTTTCAAGCGCTTAGGTGCACTTATGACTAATCTTTCTTCGTAAAGGGGTTGCTTTGACCTTAATTGATTCTTATAGCGATATTTTCCTGCCAATTTCTTGTCTGTACTGTCTAGCAGTTGGCCCTTTCTTGTGGGTTTTGGAAGGAAAGGTCCTTTCACAATTCATCGTCCTGACATAAACTGGGGCACCAGTAACTAGGCGCATACACCTACGTTGAAGGCTTATGATGTCTTTAGGTACGAATTGGATGTCTTCTGCCCAAACCTGCTCGCCATATGCGGCTTGCTTTTCAATTATTGCTTTTGTGACATTCAACTTAAGTTGCTATTGCACCAGATCACATAGCACAGCTTACGTAGCTTTGCTACCGCAGTACGCATTTTGACATGCAGTTTCCATTTTAATTGGTGGTGAATTTTGACTTCTAAGTATGTTAATTGAGTGCGAATCAAAATTGGTTTTGGCCGATCTAACGTTCCCTCGGCCATTCGCGTCGAATTTCAGAACTGCGGTCTTTTCTTCTTCTTTCAACCCACCTGCGACAAAAGTCGTTTATGCATGACAAGGCTTTTCCAGTCTGAGTACGGTGTTTGAAGTCGTCATAACGGCTGTATCATCAGCGTATTAGTAAACGGTTGTTCCTTTTATGTTAGAGATGGAATTTCCCATCATTACATTGAATAGTGTTGGAAATAGGGGAGTCCCTTGTGGATACCATATCTTGCTTCTCTAGTACTAGACAATTTTTCTCCCTCTCGGACTCGGAAAATATCGTTTTCTAAACGTCTCTGTTATGAAAGATGTCAAAGTGCTGTCTACACCTCTTGATGTCATCTTTGCTATTATGACTTCTTTCCAGACGCGATCGTATGCCTTCTTAATATCTAGGCATGAAACTAATATTTTGTTTTTCTTGATGTTTTGACGAATCGTTCCGATGTTTGCGACCATGTTAACCACTTAGTGAACGGCGTCAACTCCTTTGGAGAAACCGAACTGTGTTGGTTCTATCAGTTTGTTATCCTGTATTTCTTCATGCAGCCGGGATAAAATGATTTTTTCAAATACCTTGGCAATAACATTGATTAGGCTTATGGGTCTTCAAACAACTCATTTATGGAACTTTTTAATCCGCGCCCAACGCGTTCTCCATGTGAAAAGTACGCAAAACGCCATGAGGGCAAATAGCAAAATCCACATTGCATTCTGGGTAAAGAGTTCGGTAAGTGGCTCACTGTACAATTGCATACAGGTACCTACCTATTTTCAAAAATGAAAAAGATAACAAAAAAATAGCCTCGGAACTCGTAAGTATGAGTCCCTTCTATAAGTTTTACGGGACATAAATACATACGATCGATCGTTCGAGGCGAATTACTCGCTGAAAATATATTTCGAAAAGGAATCGAAGTTATTAATTAAAAGAAGGTTATTTTTGAGAACTTAAGGGACGCTTTGTAGAACATTCTTTAAATCTGCCACTGAACTGAAGAACTTAATATCAGAGTTACGGAAATACTATTATTCCACTGAACCAAAATGTCGAACACAGATGGTACAACTTAATGTTCAAATTCGTCATATACCTATTAAATGCAACTGAATCTCAACCACAATGTAGCGCTTGAAATTAACTCGTAAAATAATCGTTGTATGTCATATCATATCCTACATTATTATAACTACTACTACTACTACTACTACTCCAAACTATTATAGCATGCATGTATGTCGTTAGGTAACATACATATACATAATTCATACGTAATGTTGTGGCACTTAGGTTTACAAAGTACACATGTGTCTGCCTTTTGTTGGCCCATTGATACAAATAAAAGTGTCCACTAAGTAATACTTGTGATGAACTTCGCAAACCTAACTAAATATTTAAATCAATGAGTTATAGGTTAAACAATAGAAACACTTAAACCGAAAAACGAAATAATTGCGAAGAATATTTTTTAAAACGGTGACATTGGGTAGTGTTGTTTATTTCTCCGGTGCACGTATTAGGTATATCGTTAGTTCCGTCATACCTTGACGTCGTACGAGTATTTAATATATTATCCTGATTGCTGTCCACCTGTCTCCTTCGTCATTTTGCTCAGGCTCAGATAACACGAAGAGAGAACAGTTTGTCTTCCTCAGTAGTTAAGCCGTTATTTTATATGGTGCGCACGCAGACTAAAATTTAAACGAGAGACAAGTGGACAACGCTGTTAATTTTATATGGACTATTTTTAATAAAGTATATAATACTTCGAATTTTACGTTGATATACAAATTTCTATACTTTAATATGAAACGGAGGGGTCCGAAATGATCCTTTAACTAATTACAATAACATTGTTTAAATGATGATAATAAATAATGATAGTTTTAATACGATTTTAATAAAGAAAACTGTTTCTTTGGGCATTTTATAACGTTAGTAGTAGATTTTCTTTGGCATTTTCGTTAACCGCTGCTTGATGTAAAAAAAGATGATAGCAGTTGGTATGTTTGTCGTAATAATTGCATTAAAAATCATTTTATCTCCAAAGTAAGCACTTATTATTGAATGAATGTTTTGATAGAACGAATGCTTAGATTAATCGTTGCAATTCCTATGTAGCATAGAGTTTCAGTGAAATGTAGTAGAGTTCAAGTAATTAATCACCTGCTAGATTTAATTCCATTATAATAAAGATTTATCAGTTTTGAAGTTTGCTCAATTTATTTAAGTACAAGCAAAACTTATATCGCTAACTATCTTGTAGGTGACGCCTGTGGCATAAATGTGTATTGAATGACCGATTAAATAAATAATAAGTTGAAATATTGCGTTTCTTTGAATAAAATTACAAACGTAAGCTATATAACACAAACCCAGAATCCAAAATTTCACAACCAAGTAACAAACAAATTAGTGAATTTAAGATAGGTAGGTATACATATTGATAATCCATATTTCCCGCATCTTCGATTCGGAATTTTTCAATAATAAAAGCTTTAACAATACGATTTTATTTGAGAAAAACACTTTGTATTTTATTAGGTATAAGTATTTTCTATTTACAAAATGCGAAACACCCTTTTGCCATGAGGTTTTACTATTACCACCGATCAAACGTTATATAAAATAAACAAAAATTGCTCACATGAGTCACTGAAGGACATTCTGTGGAAGCCTTTCCAAGTAGGAAATGCCAAACTTGAGAGACCCAAACCTGGACCTGACCTTCAAATGCCAAGGCTAAGTACAAACGATTAACATTTCGTTTGGTCCAATACTGGGCAATCAAGTATAGGTTTGTCAATACTGGATCATAGTCGAGTGTCAAGTGTCCAGGCTAGGTATATGACCGTTTCTCCAAGCCGTATTTATTTGGGCGAATATTGTTCATCAAGTCTTGACCCAATACCGGCTGTCCAATCTTGGGTTAGTATGTTTTGGTTCAGCATTAGCTATCGAAACGTGGACCAAGCTTGTGAACCAGACTTGGGCCGAAATGACAAACCAGACATTTGCCATGCTTGGTCCAATATTTGTTGCCAATCTCTGACCAGAATTGAACAATCTTCGGCTAAACTTGGATCAAGCTCGGTCCTGTCGTGATTACTTATATGAGTTTTAATACGTGAACTGAATAGAGCCCGAAACAATCTGAACTCCTTGGAAATGGATAATACAAACTGTTGTCGTTTTCCAGACTGGTTTGCCGTAGTCCTGAATTCACTCATGACTCAGCACTTAGCAAATCACTACTGAGATACCTTTAGCAAGGATCGGAACGTTTGAAATTGTGAAATTCCATGGACCACGGCAGAACATAGCCCAAAAAACAATATCAAATCGATGTACACGGGCCATAAAATCCTGAAAACTGCAAGATGTTATGATGTGCTAATAGAAATAATTGAAAACCCTTAAAAAACAATATAAAATAGCTTACTTATTAGATGAAGCTAAACCTGGAGGAACAATGGATTCTATTTCTTCTCTATATTCCAAAATGTAAAAATTGAAACAAAAATGGGGTTGTAAAGACAAAGTTATTTTGACTGATGTTTCACACTAAAACAACTATTTTAGCATTAGTTTGTTGTACTTATTAAAACAGGTGCCAAATGCATGCACCATGTACAGGAATTGTATGCTATTGAATTGAGAAAACTATAACATAAATATATCTCAATCACTTCTAACAAGAAAAAGAAAAGAAAAGGATGAGTTTTACTCTCTAACCTAACCTAACCTAGCGATATTTGTAAATGATTTAGTGAAAACATTAATAATTAGTAATAATTACGTTGACAGGTACAACTATTAATCAAATTTAAATTACTTATGATATGTAAAACCTTATTTAATATTATCACCTATTAATATCATATGAAATACTCAAAAAACTTTTTTTATAGTTAAAAAATTTTTTTTTTAAGTTTTTCCTTTTATATTAATACACATACATTAGTTCGACGAATCTGGTACCTAATAAGTACGTTTCGTCATTGTTATTACTGTCACCTCTTAGTTGTCAGAGCATTGGTGCGTGAAGCCAAAGGTCCCGAGTTCGATTCCCAACGAGAATGTGACAGTAGCAGCAATTTTTTCTCATTAATTTGAAGTCATTTAGTGTAGTAAATAAAAATGATATTAATTTTCACATTAATATTAAATTACCACCACAAAATAACAGCAATATTCGAACGTTTATATGCGTTGCACGTCTTTATTGCTCAATTGTGACTCACTTAAACAATTATTCTGGGCTTCTTTATATAATCCTAAATAATTGAGGACGTACCTAATCGATCGTTATAATGACACACTAAATCATCATTCATGTATAACCGCGCAGGCGACATCAACTCTCTCAATAATACAATAAATAAGTGAGTTACTACTTTTATTATTGAACTTTCTCCTCGTATACACATACGAGTGATCACTTAAGCATTTAGAATTGAATTGAATAACTGATTTGTACTCAATTGGCAATAAAAGACTGATTGCATAAAACCAATTATTATTCAGAAATATTGCATTCATTTTTTTTAACGTAGTAAAAACTTTCGAATTATTAAAAATGTTAAAATTTAGTAAATGCAAAATTTCAATATTACGTACATATATTTTTATTTTATATATTTGTAGAAGTAAAGGTATATAAAACTTCGATAGAAACATTCCTTTGAAGCACTCACAATAGTAGTAGTATACCTTTTTCAGATGTCAAGGAATTTAAAGATAAGATATTTAACAAATTACTGCTGCAGTTAATAAGTTTATTCACAAACCGTTCAAAATTAGTGTGTTCGCGGCATTTTGACTGTGCGCTAGACACTGACAATGGTTTCGACGAGTGCAGATTCGAATAACTTTGAAAATAGTGTAGTGGGAAATAATGAACCTAATTCAGGATGCAACAATAAAAGAAGTAAGTAAAAGTTTATTCATCTTTTTAATCTATACTTCCTATTTAAAAACTTAAACTTCCCTACTATATATAACACATAACACCAACAAATAGAAATTCTTTAATAAAACCGAAACTTACTATTAGTGAAATGAAATATTATAAAAAGTTATTAAAATTAAAATATTTTAATAAAATCTTTATTTACGTAATATTTTGTATAAATTAGATGCGGTTAATAATTTAAGATTCTTTTTGAATTGCCTAAGAAGGTCATTTATATATACATGTAGACATACGCTTGTCTTCAATTGAAATTTAATGTGATGTTCTTGCTAATTGTAAGAAATTTTTAAGTGGGTGGTACACATCTCCCATTAATTCTGCATTGTATAAAATTTGGATGTCTCTTAAGCATCATGCGTGTACATGTTTTTGTTACTTATGACCTGCAATTAAGTTCTATTTGTTTTAATTCAACGATCTACATAACAACTCTGTCAATTTTATTATTTTTAGATATTAATGATAACGTAGAAAATTGCTTGTAGATATTTATGACCTACTACCTAGCAAACTAATCACATTGTCCTTAATAAAATGATAAGTTTTAGTAACCATAAAAATTTTCCATTGTATCAGTCGTAAATAATATAACTAATTGTAAGTAATATAGAACTACTTATTCATTTTTAAAGTTATTAATCCAAAAAGTCAAGCCGAAAAATTTATGCAGTTTAATTCACACATGTTTGAGAATCTGTTATCCATATTTGTCTTGGATTTATGTTTTACTTGATCAGTATTTAAATTAATATGGTCAGTATGCTTTGGTGGTCAATATTAGAATATGACAGGTTCCTATTTAAATATAAATGGCCAGTAAGTAACTAACCAACTAACTAACCTAACCCATCCTAACCTACCCAGTAAATAATAATTAATATACTACGTTATGGATTTACGTACAGTCAGTTTTATAATAATCGTTTAATATTTTCATACTGACCATTTTGGTAATACATTACTAACCGAAAATTGATTAGATACTGACCAAAATGAATTTATTTATTATTTATCTATGTATTTATTTTTTTTACCAATTCATATTTACGTTGTCCATTTTACATTTATCTACTTATCGTTTAATTTCTCGCCTGTGTCTTAGTATTTTTTTATTAAACTCGTGTTTGGTACATGTCAGCAATAACGAATCAATTAATTACCTAATTAAAACTACGAATTGTTTTGTACTGTTTCATAAGATGAAAATTAAATTTTTATGCATGTTATGTATACATATATCTAAAGCATATCTAAAATGCAGGCGCGTAGCTATCATAGGGCTAGGCGCCCTGTCTGGAAAACATTAATTAAAAACGGTTGAACTGATTTATTTTTTGTATACGTCATGTGGCGCTATACGGGTGCAAAACGTGGACGGTGGGCGCGGGAAAAAAATTAGAAGCGTTCAACATGTGGTGGTACAGGCGAATTATGAGGATACCGTGGATAGAGAAGGTTATAAATGAAGAGGTATTAGAAAGAAAAGGAGAACAGAGGTCTCTATGGAAGTCGATAAATAATGGGCGAGATAGGTTTGTAGGACACCTTCTCAGGCATGAAGGTCTAGTCAGAGACATATTAGAGGCAGAAACAGGAGTTAGGAGGGGTAGAGGTAGACCTAGGTTACATTACTGTTCACAAATAGTTAAGGATGTGGGACGTTCTAGTTTTAAGGAAATGTGAAGATTAGCTCAGGATAGTAAAAAGTGGAAATGCGTGTCCAACCAGCCTTAGGACTGATGACCGTATGATGATGATGATGACGTCAAGCCATTGTTTTCTGACTTTTTTCACTGTTTCTTATATTAGTTACATTTACGTCACATTACATTTAGTAATTTTTTCTTCAATTGGAGCTCCAAAAATATTTTGCACATGGATTCTTAATTGTCTAGCTACGCCACTGCCAGTATATGCAAATAAAAAGGTCATCAATCATAAGGTCGTTAGTCCTAAGATTGGTTGGACACGTACCTCCACTCTTTCTTATCCTGAGCTAATCTTCGCATTTCCCTAAAATTACAACAACCCACATCCTTAACTATTTGCGAACAGTAATCTAATCTAGGTCTACCTCTACCCCTCCTAACTCCTGTTTCTGCCTCTAATATGTCTCTGACTAGACCTTCATGCCTAAGAAGGTGTCCTACCAACCTATCTCGCCTATTTTTTATTGACTTCCATAGAGTCCTCTGTTCTCCTATTCTTTCCAATACCTCTTCATTTCTAACCTTTTCTACCCACGATATCCTCATCATCCGCCTACAACACCACATTTCGAACGCTTCTAACCTTTTCTTTTCCGCCGCGCCACTGTCCATATTTCGCACCCGTACAATGCCGTGCTCCAAACATATACCTTTAACAACCTTTTTCGAATTTCTAAATTAACCGTTCGCGAGCATAGAAGTGACTTCTTTTTATTAAAGACGACACGACCCTGCGCTATCCTCTGCTTTATATCCCTACTACTCCTTCCATCCCGACTTCCTAGGTATCGAAAATCAGCCACTTCTTCTAATTTTCTCCTATCTTTATATTCGCTCTTACCCTACTTTTTCTTCCCTTGCATAAAAAGGTATCTGTATCAAAATTGTTTCCATTTGGGAAAATGCTTCTTGGTGATTTAGCAATGAGCATAAAAAGCAGTCCTAATTATACGTATACGTTTTTGTACCTTATTGGTGGTATAACATTCACACTAGTTAAGAATAAAAAACGATGAACGATATGCAATAACATTCACGCGATATCGCTACCTTCATACTTATGGAATTAGCAAACCAAAAGTTTTCTTTAATTGTGTGTGTAACTCATTTATATTGTACTACGGACAAATACCTATACGTATTTCTATATAAATGCATACAAATATTAATTTGCTTCAATAGTGTAACTAATTTTCTGGTTATTTAAATAACGGACTTTGTAAACATAGTTAAAAATAGATATTCATAGAACAGCGTGTAATAGTTGCAAACTAAAAAACAAAAGATTATGCAAGGAGAGTTATGAAATGGAATGAAAATCTCAAAGCCATTCAAGGAGTTCGCTCATTCTAAAACCTGACCTAAGTCCTCTGTCAAATATTAATCTAATTGATTCCGATTAAAGGACATCGAAAGTAGTCAAGTAATTGCATAATTTTATACCGTGAGAGGAAAGGTGAAGAAGTTGCTAGGTATTTTTCTTCTGAAAAGTAAACATCCCACATCTATCTCATCTAATCTGCCCTTCCTTGTGAAACTTTTGTTTCTGCTTCTAAAATGTTCAGCCCTTCATGTCTGATAAGGTGTCCTACCAATTTATCTGGCCTATTTCCTATTGACTTCCATAGTTCTCTCTGTTCTCCTACCATTTCTAATATTATATTAGAGTATTGTCTTTTATTGTACCCACGTGGTTTTTAATTGTACATTGTAATTAACTTATTATTTTATTTACATTCGTCTTGTCTCTAAGCCAGTGAGTTTTATAATTATGCTGTTTAAATCAATGTGGTAGATGGTAACACTGCTATATGATCTGGAGGTCTAAGTATGTTATTCTTTTATCCCTGTATGTCTATCCCTAATATCTCAATCCCATTATCTTTAATGATAGTATCTTCGATATAAAAATTAAAAGCATCCTTGTCTAACTCCCTTCCTGTTATTTATTTCCTCTACGTTGCTGGTCATGTTCTATAACTGCTCCTAATACAAACTATATACGACTTTTCTGTCTGTTCTAAATCTACGAATCCTAATAATTCTTCCGCCCCTTTTCTCATGTTTGATATGGCTACAACCATATTCCGTTAATAGTCCTCCGGGACTTTCCCCTTTTTAGTGTTAAGTTGGAATTTCCTTAACATTTCTCGTATGTTGGTGTTTAAAATCTTTAAACAGTTCGCTCTATTATTTCACAACTCATTTATGGCGATAAAATGTAAAGCAATGCAATTAGGGGTTGAAATTTTGAAGGCCGTCATTCTAGCACAAAACCTAAAATCGTAGCTTTTATAGACGCAAAGCATCGACATTATTCAATTATCAAATATTTATCCTTTACGCGTCTATTTGCAATTACTTGTAGTCTAGTAAAAGCCTAGCAACCTGCGATCGTCGACCCGACCGACCGTCAGATCTGACGCTCGACAATTTTATTTTCCATGACAATTCCATCATAAACGACCCAAATAGTAATATTGAAGTTTTATCATCGTGGCTTATAAATTCACCCACATTATGTTTGCATTGGTAACGGGCTGAACGTATAAAAGTGTTTAATACCTCAGAAATACTCTTGACAACGGCTTAGGGGGCCGAAACAGTAGTAGATTGAATACTGCATTATAGTATAAATATTAAAAGCAATTTCGTTATTTTATTTATTTACTTTAACAAAGTTTCACAACGAACTAACTCTAGAACAAACAGAAAAGCTCAAAACCCCAACGCCAAAACACGACACTGTAGTTGTCCGAAGCACTTTTCGGTAACAAAGTTACTGAAGTTTACTTCAGTCCCTGAAGAAGGTAACTTTGTTACCGAAAAGTGCTTCGGACAACTACAGTGTCGTGTTTTGGCGTTGGGGTTTTGAGCTTTTCTTTTTTTTCTACAACAACCGCCAAAGTTTTTCCAATCTTCATATTGGAACTAACTCTAGATTCATAAATATTGTCAAACTAGCCAAAGATTTCTTCAAATTTTTGCCAAAATGTCTAACAAGATACCAAGAATCAATAATCTCACTTTTAACATAATTGCATAAAATTAATTGTTGTTCCTGCCCAATTATTATTTCGTATGTAACTACCAAACAGGTAGCAAAAATTGTAAAGCTTATTTATTTTTGTCAGTGTCTGTATAACATTTTACAGTTTCCAGAAGTTTGGTTTGAGTAGAGAAAATAAATGTGTTCCTATTGGAGTAGATAAATTTAATTGCAGGTTGTAACAAATTGATTAGTTATGTTAAATATCGTTATCAATAAGGAAAACAACTTACCTACCTACTCCCTGTTTACTGCTAAACAGATTACTGAAGATTAAGTTTACATTTTTATACTTATATTATCGGTCTTGAAAAACTCTAAAAAATAACTGTAAAATCTGTATATATTAACGCTTGCTTTTTACTGAGGAACTTACTTGTGCCTTTTAAAACTAATAATTATAGTCAGGCTACAATTTATTACACGTCCTGTTCTTAAATTATTTAAATAAAATGAACTTCTAAATTGTCCAATGTAGACATTGTTACATTCCTTTGGATCTAATGGATAAATTCCGGACTTCAATCACTTTTATCTTTATTACTATTGATAGTTAATACTGCTCGATTTTTGTAATTTGCGGTCTTTTGACATATTGCGCATCTACAAGTAGCTATAAATATTATATGATATTTAGATACTTCATGATTGACGATAATGATCTGCAATTATCAAAGCTTACTACTCATCATCAATGGTTGTTTATCAATATTTATCTTAACATAAACTAAAGTATGAAAAGGGTCAAGTTCGGTACAAACAATGTTCGAGGTTGTCGACTTTGCCGATAAAGGAATTGATCGTGAGATCTGAGAGGGAGCCAAGTTGCATACAAAATGTACCTAATGTATTGTTCTTTATATTTTACTCTGGAGTGAATTATTTAAAGAAAGTTGGTTTCTATAACCTCCTGTACCCTAAGGTATAAGGTATTACAGTTCGTTTATATGGAGTATACAAATTTTGTCCATTCTTTCCTATCTTTTACCGTTGATTTCGCTTCTGTCTACTTTTGTTTTCTTTTTTTTCCAAGTTTCCTGCCACCTCGTCGTTCTAACTTTTCCTCTATTTCTCTTATATTTTATTCGAGCTTTCCAGATCCTTTTGGCTTGTCTACACTCATTCATTCGGTTAAGATGTCCACCGCTTTAGTTGGTTTCTATCAATGACATTAAGGACTGATTCTACCTCCCAAGCTTTATTGAAGATATCGGCTAATAATTCGATTCCTTGTTTTCCAATGGTTTTCAGCATTTCCGGTGTTATCCTTTCGTGTCCTTCAGATTTGCCTTTTTTAATGTATCTAATTGCTTCCATTACTTCCTCTAATTGTATTTTACCTTCTCTGTCATCATTTTGTAGATTCTTTATTTTTTCATTGCTGTGCATTTGATCGCGTTCTTCTGCATTTAGGAATTCTTGGAAGTATTCATTCCATCTTTCCATTATTTCGTAATCATTTACTAGTACTCTATTATCTTTTGTTTAATTTCTTCTTGAATAAAACTTGATATTTTATTTTTAAATTCCACCGTCTAGTTTGTTTCTTGTTATTATAATAACGCCACACACTTTTTTGGCTGTTGTTAGCTTGTCTGTTTTCATGATTTCGAGTTCTTCACTTATTCTTCTCATCCGGCTAATGTCGTCTATGGTGTACATGGCAGCTGTGTACTCGGTTTCGGCAGTGTTCATAGCAACCAGGCGCTACTTTTTAGAATACCAGACTTGTCGAATGATCAGTGTTGTTATCTCCTCCATAATCAAAATCTCCTCTGAAGTAAATGCCATAATTCTCAGCTCATATAAGGTATTGGAAAACTCTTCTTGCCATTTTCCAGCATCCCAGCATCGGCTTGATACATTATCGATACCGAAGCTTACACACGGCCTGATTATAGTTGCCAAGTGCAGTAGAAATACAATTACTTCTCAGTATGGTGTATTTGCAGGTGCCGGCTCATCGTTCTAATGGTTTACCTCTTCATTAAACATTCCTTTTGTAATCAGCGTCGTTGTTGAATCACGATTATCATAGTTGAATAGTGTGAAGATTTTCTTCATGGATTGTGACTGACAAATGAAAATTCCATTCAATTTAATTTTCAGTGTCATTCCAAGGTAAGATAATCGTCCTTTAACTTTCTTGTTAAAGGTTATTTCGAATTGCTTGTTTGATATGTCCAAAATTTTTAATATATCACTTTCGTCCCTTCCAGCAACAGTCCAGTTTGTCGTCTACAGAGAAATTAGGATTGATTGATCATAATTTCAATATATGAATGGAACATGATATGTGCCTGTGAATTTCAGCTTTTCAAAGTATTTAGTGATCTTCTCATTTCACTTTCTAGAAGTTTGTTTGAGACCGTACGAACCATATCGAATCCATCTTCAAATCCTTCTGGTTCAAGCTTTTATAGCTCTCCTCCAAATCACCATGAAGAAAAGCCGTTTCGACATCAAATGTCACCACTTTTAGTTTCTAGGTCTGATGGCACTGAATGTCTCAGTATAATCTATTCTTTATTCATGATTAAAATTGCCGGTCACGCGCATTGAGCATACTATCTCTCTTCTCTCCCAGCACGCAGCACGATGTGGATAGGTTGACGTGTCTGAGACAATTTTCCAGATCCAAAGCGTATTCCTCCTTCATTGTTTTGTACCAGTTCATGCCCTTTACTGCCTTGATTACTGATAGTCCAGTACATCGTTAATTATGGCGGTTTTGGCACTATTTCCACTTAAACCTGTCAGAGGTGTTTTCGGACTCTTCATCCTGACTCATCTTGTGCTGTTTCACTGTGTAATTCTGGTTCCATCTGTTTATATTGTCGCGTATTAATTTTGTTCTGAATCTACGAATTCTTCCCATTCTCCTTTGATGTGATATTCATTAACAAGGTGAACAGGGATTCAGCGGTTGCTTACCGAATTTCTTATAGTTTGCCAACTACGATAGTAGTAGTGGCAATATTTCCGTAATGTAGTTCGCAGAAGTCCTTAACAAATTCTTTGGCTTTACTAAAATGCACACTTAACTTAATTGAAGTTAATTTTGTTAGGTTTATTTTTGAAATTTTTAATTAACTGTTTCGGATAACCATTATTGGTGGCAGACAATAAAAAACATTCTATATTTATTCTATCTAAAAATTTGTATTTTTGGAACTTTGGTGAGTCAATATCTATGCATACCATAAAATAGAATGCTGCTAGTTTATAAATTATCCAATAAAAAGATTGTGGGTATACATGATTAATAACGTATAGAAAATTCGTGAAAATTTTTTGCTTTTTATATGTGCATTAGTATGTAATAATTACATCTATCGTAAATACACGCACATACACATACCTATAAACAGATAAAGTCATCGACAGAAATTGTCACATTTTATTCCATAATTTCCACGAGTCGTAATTGTTATCATTGATGTAATTGGAAACATTGTTCCTAATAGTGATGAGACCAGTGAGTTAAACAATAAGCGATTGAGTGTCCTTTTTAGATCGGTTTACTTTTCAAATTACATATTGTCACGTGTGAGCAACCCACCATACAGGAACAAGCGTCTAGAGGCTTATAGAGTGGGTTGCCTATATCACGCTAATAATAAAGAAGACTGGAGTCTAGATCCAACATTCTGAAATCTTCCTAGAACAAACACAATAAATAGTTACTGCGTAGTTAGAGGAGCTAGTTCTAGTTCTAGTTATAAGAAACCATACCTAATACAAAGTAAGAAGAGCAAAAAAGCGATTCAGTAAGTAATCTAGTGATATTAATTAATGAGTAATTACTTAAATAAATTAGCGAATAATGCCGCGATATTTGATATTAGGTGTGGAGTTGAAAAAGTTTGAAGATGAAGAGAAGCGTTTTGAAGAATTTCATTGAATACTTCACAGCGTTTCATCGCCCAGTTTTCCATACATTGTCAAGGAACCACATATCAGTAGAGAAATATCACGAATCGAGAAGAACGAATTTTCTGGATATTTACATGGATCGTTATAGCCCTAACAAGTCATTCATCACTGAAAAGCTCTCGAACAACGAGATTTTGCCAGAATTGAAGAATTTCATAGAAATTTCTGGATAAGATTGAGGTATTTCATGCCTGCTACAAGTTACAACCAAATGTACCGAAGCAGAAATGGAGGAGTAAAATACATAAAAATTGGAAAAAAAGAAATGAAAAGAAATGGAAGCAACAGAAGAAGCAGTAAATATGAAAATGAAGGAAAAGATAAATGGTATTAGAAAAGGAAAATGGAAATGAAGATAGAAGAGAGGGAAATTAAGATAGAAAAAAAAATTGAATAAAGGAAAGAAGAAATTGAAAAGCTGAAACTACTCTCTACCTCTACCTCCAACGTTCAATGAGAAAATCTCGTAGTCCATCTTATCAACCTAGAAATGAGGTAAGGCGATAAACATCTAAAACAAGTACATCAGACAAACTAATGAAACTACAACATGTCCTTAGACTAGTACGCCACAAGACTTCAAGTGAAACAATGTCACATGCCTCAGATTTTGAAGGTACGAAACAAGCTTTCAAAAACTACATACAAGTACGACAAGCAGAAATCAACGACAGTAAAAATGTGAGGAATGAGAAATGAAGAAAGTCACTGCTACAAACGCAGGAGAACAAAATCTAGAAGGATTGATCATTTTGCTGACAGGCCCTGACAAAACAGATATCGTACTCATTCGTTGATGCCGACTCTAGTAATGTGATACTTGGTGGTGTGCTATAGCAAATATAAGACGAAAAGGAAAAAGTCATTGGTTATTTTAATAAAACACTCTCGAACCAAGAGCAAAATTATTATGCGGTCCATCGAGAACTAGTGACTATGGTGAAAACCATTGAACGCTTTCATAAGTATCTATATGGACGCAAATTCTTCTTAAGAACGTATCACGTCTCAGGAAGTGTCTATTACAGTTGCAACGCTGGTTAGAACGACTTCAAGAATACGAGTTCGATATCAAGCATCGCCCAGTCAAACAACACGGCAAAACACAAACGCACTATCCCAGAGACTCTGCGTGGAAAAATGCAAACATTGTTCATCTGCGGAATAGAAAAAAAGGATGGCATCAACCAGTTGTAATATAACTTTGTTCAACCTGAGGGATCCCAAATAATGAGATGGAAGGAACGAGAAACCTCAGCACCATAGTAGGTAGATATAAGCCACCTTAGCTTAAACCGCGGCAATTTAAAAAGCGGTACTTCCAAAGAACAGAGAGTCAGAAGCCTTAGAATCCATCCAGGACGAAGGATATTTCGACATTACGAGGATTTTAGGGAAGATTCAGAAGCGATTTTAATCGCTACGAAGTAAAAACAATATGGAAGACTGGTGCATGAAATTCCCGACATACGTCATCAGTATAGGGTCAAAGACAAGGAGTCATGGACATATACAGCAGTACAACGTGCCTTTTGAGAGAATCGCAGTTGACGTGGCAGGATTATTCCAATAACAGACCCCAGTAATATACGCGATACTGAATCAGGAAGCACACACCATTACCGGAAAGCTTGTCAATAACGGAATTAGCCGATATAGAATATAAATGGAATTGTATTTCAACTAAGGTAGGAAATACTAGTCGGCATTATTCGGGAAAGTCACTGAGCTAGTGGGCACAAAAACAATGACTACGCCCTTACATCCACAGTCTGACGAGATGATTGAACGTTTGAATGCTACTCTGGAGACCAACTTAAGGACCTTCGTTAAAGATCACCAAACTAACTGGGACCCACGCATACCTCTATTCCTCTTGGCTTGTAGATTCGTCATCCATGAGACAACTGGAAGAACATCTGACCAAATGCCCCTTGCAGAACCCCGTAGCTACCTCAGTGACAGTGCATGAAATGTTTTCCAATAAAATCGAGATTTATTTTCTTTAAATAAATAAATGTCAGTGTATTACAAGCTTTCATGGCCCGTATAACTTGTAAATGAATAACGTAAAAAAAAAATTAAAAATGTGGATTCAAAATTTTTATGTTTCATGTTTGTCGATATTGATTACGTGCAGTAAGTACCTATCCCTACAATGCAACAATGCTTACTTATTGAAACGTCATTATGGAAGGTGTGCAAAATGTCGAATTAAATACTGCAGGGGTTCTTGTTGCGAAATCTTCGCGTAGGCAATCTTGAAATACATATACACAGTGCAAACTACCACTTTGTAGATATGTGTGCGTATATTCACCCAGCTATTGATGATGGCTGCATGTTTTAACGCAGTGCCAGGATGAACATTTTTGAATACGATATATCTAGTACATATTTTTGCATGATAATAATGAAGAAATACGATTAAGTATAAGCATATGAAAACATTTGTAATAAATAATAAAATCATAATCACTACCTGGCGCATGAAAGAATTCTATTGTCAATGTATTCAAGGCGGTCGAACACTGTTGTGGTACATTGGATATGCTTGAACTGTACACCCCAAATCCATGTCATCTGAGTTCCTGAATCGTTATTTTTCAGAGAATCTGCACTTAGCAAATCAAATAATGATGATCATGATTATATAAACAGTATTTTCGCATGCATAACAGCAAACACAATTTCGTTCACCCCACACGTAAGTGTTTCCCCACTTATTGCTTTAATCATCATAAGGTTGTCAATCCTAAGGTGGATGGTTGAACACGCACATCCACTCTTTTCTATCCTGAGCTAATATTCGCATTTCCCTAAAACTAGAACATGTCAAATCCTTAACTACTTGCGAACAGTAATTTAATCTAGATCTACCTCTACTCCTCTTAACTCCTGTTTCTGCCTCTAATATGTCTCTGACGAGATCTTCATGTCTGAGCAGGTGTCCTACCAACCTTTCTCACCTATTTTTATTAACATCCATGGAGTCCTCTGCTCTCCTAATCTTTCTAATACCTTTTCATTTCTAGCCTTCTCTATCCACGGTATCCTCATTATGATTGTTTTATGTCCCTTAAAACTTTACAGGAGAATATATCTAAAACCATCAGTTGTTTTAACATTGTAAACTATTTTAAACTTGTTTCAATTAATAAAGTCGACAGTACATAGGTTCCTAATACACTATTTTCGAATTAAGTTCGTAATAATCAGCTAAAACTGTAGTTCAATCGACCCTAAGATGACAGGTACTTAACCACCTCCAGGGCCTCCATACATAAAGTGACCATATTATTTTTTTGTCAAAGCGGGACGTCCGTTGTAGAATTATGTAAAGAAAAAAGTTTGTTGTTTTTCAAATTTTTTTATTAAAAAAAGAGTAGAGTACGTTACATTACTTATAGTTAGGCTGTATTTTATATTTGCCAGCTGAACAAATCTTTTTTTAAACCTCTGGTTTCGTTTTTTAGGTACTTAGGTACGAATAGACCTCAGTACACGATTTATTTATGTTAATCTTTGTAATCAAAATTGCTTTCAATACTGAAACGCTCAACTGTTCTTTTTTACTCGTCCATATTTTGTTTATTTGAGAAAAGACTTTTTTCGACAGGTGCGTTACTTCTGGACAGACACAAGACGTACTCAATAATTATAGAAAAGTTCGTTAAGTGGATATTGTTTGGTCTGTTTGCGAAAGCGGGACTTTTATGCCCTCGCTGGGGACAGCGGGACGGACAGCCTGAAAGCGGGACTGTCCCGCGACTACCAGTTATACACATGCTTTTGCTGAAGACACTNAGGTGCGTTACTTCTAGACAGACATAAGACATACTTAATAATTATAGAAAAGTTCGTTAAGTCGATATTGTTTGGTCTGTTTGCGAAAGCGGGACTTTTATGCCCTCACTGGGGACAGCGGGACGGACAGCCTGAAAGCGGGACTGTCCCACTCAAAGCGGGACGTATGGTCACCTTATCCATGCAGGAACCTCGGTAGTCTCCTTTCAGTAAATATCACAATAGAATGTGCTATACTTCATATACATAATATGTTTTTACTTATTTTGAATATTAACGGTAACAAACCTATCTGTTATGATTATTATAAATCTGCGTTTAAGCTTTTTCGAGATTTAAAACAAAAAGAGAATATACGGGATTTTAAACCAACCTGCTCAAAAACGATTACTTAAATACTGAGCAATCCAAAATTTCATCAAGATCAGTACAAAAAATACATATTTACTCTATAATATTCTATTTAGTTAGATAAATATAAGAAAATACGATGAACTATGAAAAATGTGTTTTCAATTTTAATAGTGTTTCATTTATAGATGGAATATGTGGAATAAGACATTTGCAAGTCACATTAATGTTTGGCGCTGTTTTCATGGGCTACGCGACCAGACTTAACATGTCAATTGCTGTTGTTGCAATGTTAGATCCAAATGCTTCCCCAAATCCAGATGTACCCGTAAGTTTTATTTCTCCATTATTATAAAATTACTGGGTATTGTATAATATACATACTTATTGTATGAATGAATCGGTACAACTATAATATTTAAGGGGAGTGTGAAGCTTCAAATAAAAGCTAAGGTCAGGAGAAACGCGGTGATGGGGTTCTCTGTCTGCTGGAACCTTCCCGTTCAAGAGATATAAGAACCGGTTGTCTGCAAGAATATGAACATGCAGACAACCTACTTATAAAAAAAATATATTTTAAAAGTGAATTTAACATTAAAGGACCCAACCTAACGTCATCTGACTTACCAGAATTACAAATTACATTTAATGGATAGATAGCCTTCTTATCAGTACATGTATTAAAGTCAATTTAAAAGAATTCATGTAACTTAACTTAACTTAACTTAACTTAACATTCGACGAAATAATCAAATCTATAAAACCTTAATTAACAAATTGTCAAATACCAAAAATGGCGCGGTAAACGCCATCTGTCGTACAATGCTACATTTTAGGATTACGTATGTTCCAACAAGTAGATATCCACACAAATGGACCTTGTTGGAGCATACGTAATCCTAAAATGTAGCATTGTACTACAGATGGCGTTTACCACGCCATTTTTGGTATTTTACAAAACGCGCTGTTAAGACAGCAGGTAAAAATTGGTTTTTGTTCTGTCGAAGCTGTCTGCGACGCGCTGATGAGATCCACAATCCGCGTCTGGCAGTTTCGACAGAATACAGACCACTTCGAATTATGTTATTTGATTATGGTGACGTGCCTATCACGTAGTGGTTAGCTACGCCGGGATTCGTTTCAGTAAGTAGAGATATCCATATATTTAAATGGACCTTGTTGGAGCATACGTAATCCTAAAATGTAGCATTGTACTACATATGGCGTTTACCGCGCCATTTGTGGTATTTTACAATTCGTTAATTAAGGTTTTATACATTTGATTATTTCGTCGAATGGATCCAACTTTTAAATTACATGAATTCTTTTAATGTTAAATTGACTTTAATACATGTACTAATAAGAAGGATATCTATCCATTAATTGTGCATGTACTATTAATAGGTTTGTATATCTTCTGATATGGAGGGTTCCGGCAAGTAGGACACCCCCCCCCCACCAATATGCTGCTCTTGGTCGAAGTTTTCAATTGATATCCTACACTTTTTGGTGAAAGTTAGGCCATCTTCAACAAACGTCTATCTGTTTGTTCATCTGAATGAATGTTGAGGTGATTTTCAATATAGTTTCAATACGATATTCCAACATCATAATCACCAATGGTGAGACACGACTTTTGTAAATTATCTTTGTTCAAAATTCAGGAAATGTTCAACATTTAAAGTCGAATATAAACTTATGAATTTTAACTGGTCTAAAGAAAAATAATAAACTATACTTAGGCATTTTGAGAATCCTAAATAAAATCGTGTTAACTGTATAAAGTATCATATACCTTATCAACAATAAATTAAATCTCTATCGTATCTCTAATTTCAAAGCGAGGCACTGCTTACAGATGAGAATAGTTCGGTCTCAGAATGGATTCGTCAATTTTTATATTACACTTTTGAATCTTGCGTGTTCCAAAACTTCGTCTCAGCAGGAAACATATCACCACGTCTCCAGTATTTCCACGACGTCTGACTCAGCGAATTCGGACCAGCCTACTAATAAGCCACCACTGCTTCCATATTTAATTAATAATTTAATATCAGGTGATTTCTGGTCTCTTCCCGAACATTCCAGAATATTCGGGTCGATATTCTCGAATGTCCAATGAGTGTTTATAACTAGGCATCATCGACCACCCTATTGGTACTATGGCGCGATAATCAATCCAAGTTAACACATCAAGTACCAACAATTCAGTTCAGGCAGTGAGACAATTTACTTCGACATAGCGAGAAATTCATCCAACATGTAATCTAATTCAGCAATAAGAGCAATCAAAACTGCAATAATCAATCTTATACATAGAAATGTTTTCGTATAAAGTGGTAAAATAAATACTTATATTATCCAGAAAACAACTCATTAGTTATCCGTGCCTTCGTACTACCTTAAAAGTAGAAACTCATTACTGCTTTTAGTAAAATTTAAAATGTAATGATGTAACCATCCATTATCAACGCGGGACTAGTTCCTGAGCGCTCAAATCAATTATTTTTTCAAAACCAAAATTGTTCAATTAAGCGAAAATAAAGAAAGAAATATCAATACCTAACAGCCTATTACGGCATACAGAGAAAAGCTAAAGTATAAAATTTAAATTAGACGTTTGTAATAAAAAGAAGGAATACGTGGATGCATTCAATAACGTAAAAAAAAGGGCCTGGAGACAGTGAAGCAGTAATAAACGAACTTTAACTAAAGTAGACTTTGGTAAACACGTAAGAGGAATCAGGAACGAAGGGAACGAACTTTTTCAATAACTACAAGTCGATTTAGAAAGCTTAAAATAGGAGACCATAAAGTTAATCTAACTAGCACATACTCCACTCAACAAAAAGTAAGAAAGTTAACGTAATAGTAATCAACTAAACATTTTACAAAAGTTGGAACAAGATGAAATTAAGAATGGGTCCTAACAGGATATTATTTATCGATAGTTTCTCCCATTTTTGTTAAAACTGAGCAATACTGAAAAAGTAAATTACATAGAAAAATGCAAAGTTTATGAACAGCTGACTCGCAAGAAGTATTGAAAACTAAGGACTAATTATACATAAAAATATATTTCATTAATTTTATGCTTAAAGATCTATACTTATCCTATCAGTATTAATTATTTCACCTGACAAAAAATTCTATTGTCATTAAGACGGTGAATTACAGAGTAGTAAATATAATTAAAATTAGTGTTAGATTTTACAAGGAATAATTTTTGATTTCTGAGGACATACATTCACTCAATTATGTGCAAAAGCAGAATAATGTCAACCAGTCAAGCATCATACGCATCTCATCGCCTACCATTTATTATATAACAGGTCAATTGAAAAGTCCCCGGCCTAAAATAGTAAAACACATTTTTTTTGCAAAATTCGTTTTTTTTTATTCAACATAATTCCCTTCAAGGGTGATACACTGATTATAGCGATCCTCCAACTTTTCGATACCATTTTTGTAGTACGATTTGTCCTTTGCTTCAAAATAGGCCTCAGTTTCGGCGATCACCTCTTCATTCGACGAAAATTTTTTCCCAACGAGCATTCTTTTGAGATCTGAGAACAGGAAGTAGTCGCTGGGGGCCAGATCTGGAGAATACGGTGGATGCGGAAGCAATTCGAAGCCCAATTCATGAATTTTTGCCATCGTTTTCACTGACTTGTGAGACGGTGCATTGTCTTGGTGAAGCAGGACTTTCTTTTTCTGCAAATGCGGTCGTTTCTCGGCGATTTCGTCCTTCAAACGGTCCAATAACGCTATGTAATAGTCGCTGTTGATGGTCCTTCCTTTTTCAAGGTAGTCAATGAAAATTATTCCACGCGCATCCCAAAATACAGACGCCATAACCTTGCCAGCCGACTGTTGCGTTTTTGCACGCTTTGGAGCGGGTTCATCGTGTGCAGTCCACTCCGATGACTGTCGATTGGACTTCGGAGTGAAATGATGGAGCCATGTTTCATCCATTGTCACATATCGACGCAAAAACTCGGGTTTATTACGCGTGATCATCTTCAAACACTGCTCTGAATCATCAACTCGTCGTTGTTTTTGGTCAAAAGTGAGCTCGCGCGGCACCCACTTTGCACAGAGCTTTCTCATACCCAAATATTCGTGAATGATGTGATGTATACGTTCCGTTGATATCTGTAGAGTGTCTGCTATTTCATTCAATTTCAATTTACGGTCATTCAAAATCATTTTGTGGATTTTTTTAATGTTTTCGTCCGTAACAGCCTCTTTTGGGCGTCCACTGCGTTCACCGTCTTCGGTGCTCATTTCACCACGTCTAAACTTAGCATACCAATCCTTGATGGTTGATTTTCCTGGGGCAGTGTCCGGAAATTCGTTATCAAGCCAAGTTTTTGCTTCAACTGTATTTTTTCCCTTCAAAAAGCAATATTTTATCAACACGCGAAATTCCTTTTTATCCATTTTTTTCACAATAACAAAAGTTGCTTCACTAAAAATGCTATAATTCACAAACTAATGATCCGACAGCCGTCAAATTTATAGACGCGTCTTTTGAAGGTTAGGACTAACTGAAAATCATATGGATTTAGTTCTGGTGCCGCCATTTATGTGTCAGGCCGGGGACTTTTCAATTGACCCTAGTACATTAGTAACATCGTCTTCGACATGATATGGAAATATTTGTACAAATTTGTATAAATAATAAAGTAATACAAGCCCAACAAATGCAATTTAAAACTTTTGAGGGATGTTACTTTTTGTTCAAAAGATTTAAAGAGTTCGATTAGTTAAGAATAATTTTCAGAGAAGCAAGTGATATTTTCAGATGGACGTGGTTGGAAACTATATTCCACAAGTTCACCCCATTATACATTTTTGCTTGTGTAACATAAAAACAAAAAATGCCGACAAGGAAATGCGTAATTTCAATGTTCGGTGACATATTGCCTTTCCAGACAAAACCCTTGAAAATTTGTGCTGCAATTTCTCAATTTCATAAGCAGGCTGCATTTTGTACAAATGAATAATAGGTTTTATACTCCGAACATGCTTAAGGAAAGTTTTGTATAAATAATAAACTTTGACGCTTAGGAACCGGTCTCGCGAAGATAATGCCTACATATAGTACATATCCACTCAGCAACCTTACATCAATAATAATCAATAACTATTGTCAAAAAATAATTAGAGTTCAATACAGCTAAAGATTACCGCTGAATAATGCATTATGTGCATGCCCCAGACTATCCCTGAAGACTCCTTCTCAAGTCTACCAGATACACAAATACATTGTCTTTCAAACACAATTTTCTGTCTTTAGGTATACGATTGGGATAATCAAGGAACCATACTATCCTCTTTTCTCTGGGGTTATTGTGTATCTCAAGTGGTAACTGGTTATTTCGCGGACAGGTTTGGATCGTATTGGATTTTAATGATTAGTATGGGCTGTAACTCGGTATTATCCATAATTATACCTTTTATTACGCAATATGGTTCGAATGCTGTCATCGTATGCAGATTATTTCAAGGCATCAGCCAAGGACCTTTATTCCCATGCATTCAATTTCTACTAGGAAAATGGACACCGATCAAAGAAAGGGCTAGATTTGTCGCCGTAACACAATCAGGTACCAAAAATATTGGACAATTATTTGTTAAGCATGAAACAAAATTTTATATTATATATTAATCATTTTTTAACGGGGTTCATACACCACTTACAATTATTTGAATATTTACCAAATGACAACTTATGGGTGTGAATTTCTACCAAATATAAGCGCACGTCAGACTGAACATTGCAATTTACAGAACTTAAGAATACGGGGAGCAGCAAGAAGATAAATTAAACATAGCCAATCTTCGCATTTCTCGAAAACTTACATCTTTGCAAACAGTAATCTACCTCTACTCGTCTTAACTCCTGTTTCTGCTAATTATATACGTATCTCTAACTATTTCTTCATGCCTATGAAGGCGTCCTACCAACTTATGTCATCTATTTGTTTCCATAAGAGCCTCTATTCTCATACTCTTTCTAATACGTCCACATTCTTTTCTATCCACGGTATTTTTAACATCATCCTACAACACATTTCAAACGCTTCTAACCTTATCTTTTCTACAGCGCCCACCGTTATTAGACTTTAATTTGCAGGAATCCAACTGGGATGTATATTTACAGTAGCATTCAGTGGATGGATATCATCAACCCGTTTAGGATGGCCATGGAGTTTTTACATAACAGGAATTTTATCATTTATATGGACCATTTTCTGGACGTTTCTTGGCTCTAATAATCCTTATACTCATAAAAAAATTACAGAATTAGAAATTAAATACATAACAGACAATGTAAATGAAGAAGATGAAGTTAAGGTAAATCGAAATCAAAGAAATAAAACAATTTCTTTTTTGAAATACGTATGTAAAATAGCTGAAATAACATTCAAGGTCGAGTGCCAGATCTAGAGGGAATAAACATATCCCTTCTTAATAAAAGAGAAAATACTGACCTTGAATGAGATTACAAAAAATAAATATATTACTTTTAAGATAAATAAAATTGATTCATTAGAACTTTATTCAAGTTTAACTTCGTACTAAAATTTCAGACTAAAACTATTCCATGGAAACACATCATACGTTCACTACCACTTCTGACGCTTATAGCATTTTCAATGTTAAATGAATTTGGATTTGCCATGTTTACCAACGATATACCTTTATACATGAGTAGTGTACTAAAATTTGATATCGACAAGGTAACACACAATCCAATGCATTACTTCAGGTCAAATTCAATAAATTCTGTATTCTTTCAGAATGGTTTCTTATCTGCCCTTCCATATGCTGTTAATTTCGTAATTCATTTTCTAAATGGCTCGTTTTTTGACTGGATCATTAATAAAAAATACGTATCTTTAGAAATGGGACGGAAAATCTCAGGGTCACTTGGTAAGTTACTTTGGTTTCTTTTTGCAGCTGTCAAATCTAAATTCCCCGGAATCACATGACTACACTCTTTCTCGACATATCTCTTTTCCTTTTTCCCTAGAAGGACCAGCTGAGAACTAGTTTAAATGCATCAACTTTGCCCTTCCCCAGCGAAATTCAAAATTATTTCTTCTTCTTCTTTAAGAAGGTTTTCAAATTCAGATACTCCAAGCTTAGCTCAATTGAGCTTTTGATCAACATGGCAGAAACTCCTTTTTCCCAAAATTTTAGCTAAATTAACTGAGATCCGCAATGCATAACTTTTGTAAAAAAATCGAAATGATTGTACTCCTCTTGTAGACCTAAATTTGTCTCATATTCACTAATAATTCCTTTCATACTAATTTTTCCATATTTTGTCATTTTTAAACAGTAAAAATGTAGAGATATGTGGACTTATATACCTAGTATAAAAACTCTATTCACAAAATTTTTAATTTTTAGGCGCAAGTGGTTCGGCTATTGCTTGTATCGTTCTTGGTTTTCTAACCAGTAACCAAGTTAATTTAGCAGTAGTATTCGTCATATTGGGCTATGCAATTCATGCTCCTGCTGGAAGTTTAATTTTCACAAACCTTTTGGACATAGCTCCAAGATACAATGGCACCTTAATGGGTGTAATTAATACATGTGCCAATCTATTTGCTTCTCTAGCACCATTAAGTGTTCAATGGATTGTAACCGATAAGGTATGTATTAATGTTATTGATTTGCGATACTGAATTAGATAGAATCGCTTCTCTGTTGTCACCAACAGCATTATCATTGGAATTAGTTAATATACCAGAATGAATATACAGGTTTTATCCGGAAAGTAATAGGACTGAGTCGATTTAAAAAAGTTTATTGAGTCAATCGTTACAATTTTTTAAAAACTTTCAAAATAGGCTCCTTCTGCGTCGATGCAGCGCTGCCAGCGCGATTTCCAAGCATTGAAGGCGTCACGGAAGGCATTCTCCGTAATAGTCTTAAGAGCCGCGGTGCATGCTGCTTGGATCCCCTCTGTTGTCTCAAAATGCTTGCCTTTCATCAGCCTTTTCAGGCGAGCAAACACAAATAAGTCCGGGGGGCACATCTGAGCTGTAGGGCGGCTGCGGAAGGGTTGGTATGTCGGCCTTGATCAGGTAGCTGTCCACAAGAAAGGCGGTGTGAGCCGGGGCGTTGTCGTGGTGCAACTTCCAGTCGGCTGCGATGTCTTATCGGACCCGATTGACCCTTCGTTTGAGTCTCTTGAGTACTTCCACGCAAAACTTGGCGTTGACAGTTTGTCCAGGAAGAACAAATTCATAGTGGACGATGCCTTTCATGTCAAAAAAGACAATGAGCATCGTTTTCACTTTGGATTTGCTCATTCTTCCCTTTTTTGGGCGAGGAGACGCCACCGTATCCACTCGGAAGATTGCCTCTTTGTCTCGGGATCATACTCAAAGACTCGTCACCTGTGATTACGTTATTCAAAAATTGGGGGTCACTTTCACACATGTTTAAATTTTCTTGGCACACTTCCACTCGCCGCAATTTCTGGTCGTCAGCGAGCACTTTTGGGACCATCTTCGCGCACACCTTGCGCATGTTCAAATGCTCCGTCAAAATGTCATGAACCACAGATTTTGTTAAATTTAATATCTGGGCAATTAAACGAATAATTAGCACACACATTCATTGTCGGTGTTTGTCGAAGTCGAAGGTCTTCCAGCACCGTCTTCATCGACAACCTCTTCCCGGCCCTCTGAAACACCGAAACACAACACTTCTTGCTAAAGCAACATCTGGGTAAGTTGCTTGATCATATCAAACGTCTCTGTCGCAGATTTACCGAGTTTCAGAATTTAATCGCGCACCTCTGCTCTAAGAAACGCTGCATTTTCGGCTTGCACCACTCACAGAAACACGTCGCGCGAAAAAGCCTGTTCTAACTCTCCAGGTGCTCGGAGACAACTCACCAGCCGCTCGTTCGTTAGGTAGGAATGCCCTTTACCGAATCCAGTCGGTGCGCGCACGCTCCGAAGTACAGTCGCGGCAGAAGGAAATCAGTCCTATTACTTTCCGGACAAACCCTGTACGTTTTAATGTAACGAAAATTGAAATACCAACTACTTCAAATTCGAGTTACACGATTGCAAGTATATTCGCTACTATTATCCATTAAAGTACAGAAGGGTCTAGACAATTTTTGTACCCAAAATCAACAAAATCTTTAAAGAATAAATATATCAGAAATAAGCAAAAGCGTAATGATGAGCGCACTAGCCAAGCAAACCCCGGCTAGCTACTATTTTTGTTAAAAGAATGTATAACTATAACCATTAAATATATTTTTGGTGGCTAGGTCAGGTTATATAGTTGTCAAGGTTTTTTTTTTATATTTTATTTGTTAGGCTTATATCTATCCCCATCTTATACAGTTTAATTTAAAATTGTGTCGCTTGACTGAACAGTGCATCGAATATAGCTCTTATTATTTTAATTAAAACATTTTGATGCTCTAAAATTAATGGTCATAAAAAAAAATTGTTTCTCACACAATGACTTATATATTGTTATTATAATAAATGAATATGTAAAAAACAAAAGAACACAAAGTAATCTAGTTTTAATATATGTACTAAACTCGGGTCATGAAATGCGTAAGTGTACGTAATTTAGTTGGCGTTCCATCAACTTCAGGACGCTTCCGCTTCTGGAAGCAAGGCTGTTGAATGATCAAACATACAAACCTTCTATTTTCTCTGCCATCACCACAAAAAGCATTAAAATAGTGCAGAGGGAGATAATAAAGATACGGAAATAAATAAACAGACAGTATGATAAGTGACAGTAGTAAACATTGGACATTATTATTTTATTATTATTTGCATATTATTACTTAATAATAATTAATGATTAATTCAACCCGCGAACACGTGTTTCAGATTATATTTTTTTGCATTGTTATCATTCCAACATTATAATATTATGAGGCGTCTCTGATTGTTATGCATATTAAATAGACTAATTACTGTCATTATTTGAACATTAACGATTTGGAAATCATCAACGTACAAATACACAACTTTCAAATTGTAGAACTTTTGAGACGCTTACTATCTTAATACCATTTTATATAATACAGAACCAATTATTGAGTTAGAAATTTAAAAAAAAAGAAACAATTCGCATGATGAGAATACAATGCTGCCTAATCAACATTCTAAATAGTTCAAGTTCAAGATTCTGGGTATACACCGCGTCAGTTTATCTGCCGCAGGCGTTTCGTTCTCGATCACACGAGTCATCCTCAGGAGTCTCAATGTAAATTAATGATCTAAAGTAGCAGAAGGTATTCGAAATTAAAAAATTTGCAACCGAAAATTGACGCTGTGCAATCCTAGAACCCTGAACTTCACGGTCAACAATTCTCACGAAACCCTATTGTCATTTCCGTATTTAATTTTTTTGCGCTTCTTCAGTTCCAATGATATTTACTAAATATTACCTGTAGTATTGCTAAAAATGTTCTTTAAGTTGTCTGCTTATTATTATTAATAATAATAATAACGAACATTAATAATAGCCATGGTTGTTAAAAGACTAATTAAGGATAGAAAATGCAAGAATCTGCTGCGCAATAAGCAACTGCACATCAATTTCGATATTTTAAGTTATGAATCACAAAACGTAAGCAAAATCAACCAAGAAAACTAGAACTAGGAGCCACGAGAGCGTCACTAATCGTATGTTGTGCTAGGTGGTCCTTTGCGCAGTAAGGCAGTGCGCATCCGATTTAACATATAAGAAAGAAGATGGGAGTAGTAACTGAATCCGAAACGATTTAGTCTAGAAAGTATCATCACTAATAATGATGAGCGACTACACATCGCTTTCGGTATAGTCGTTTGTGAAACACATAAAATCAAAATCTTTCGTACGCGTAAATCGGATACGTACTGTCTTATTACGCAGCGGGCCACCAAACAAAACCTGGTGCTATCGCACCATACAGTGCCATGCAGTTTATGCCACTATCTCTGGTCTTCTTGCAAGATTTTGTTTAAGTTTTATTTTTGAAATTGTTAAACACACATCTCACATGTCAGCAAACCCTTGCTTTTTCCCTTTATCTAATAGTCATCTTGTTTTTCAAGCCCATTCGCTTCAAGTTCCGCTATTACTGCTAACCTAGCTTCTTGAATTCATCAAAATCTCTTTACATCAATTCTCCTTGCTGCACAGTCAACTGACCAATACAAGTTGGTGACGCTCTTACGGCTCCCTGTGTAATTTTTACTGCTATCTCTAGTGTATCGTAGTTGCGAGAGAGTAGCTTGGTATAGGAGAAGTTTACCATCAAAACACCTGTTTTCCCTTTAAATATTATATATTCAATACAATGCTGAAAGACAACAAACGACTAAAAATACGTATAAACAATTACCAAGTTACTAGGTAGAAGCCATGGGTCACTGAGGGAGATTAAGTTAAACAGCCGTACCTTTTATTTTTCCTTGACTTCCAGTAGGAAACTATCCGCTATATGGGGATCTGGTGGTTCCCCCTCTAAGTGGAGATTCCGATACAGGGTTGCAATCGTCAACCCAACGCTCATCTATGATGTACCGGACGATTCCCAAACCATATGGGCCAATGAATCACCTCTTCCTTCCGGTTTCACGCCCGCTTCGCGGACCTCACTTTATCTCTCTCGCAGACTTCACTTCATCTTCAGTTTCCTCATTTAGCTTTGCTCTTTATAGGAGCCCACATAATGTTTGTTTTCGACATCGTCTCATGGAACTTTCGGAATTTTGTCTAGGTCCACAGTGACCGTGCTTCCGCGTAACAGTTTCGCGTTTCGCAAAATCGACCCAACATATCCCAGAAGCATAACAAATGCCATATAGTACGATAGTTCCGCGTTTTGAAAATTACGCAAACCAAATTCACGGAAAATGAAAAATATAATTTTGGAAATTACGAACACTATGTGACACTAGTCTTCTTAATAATAATTACTGAACAATATTCTTAGAATTAAGTACGCATTTCTAGCCATGTCCGTTGAAGAGCACATATTAAAAAAAATAATTATTTTATAAACACCAATAAAACTTTCAAATTCAGGATCCTCTTGCCCTCCGTCCAAGTTTTTCTGTGGTTTCCTAGGATCATTTAGACAAATGCTGGGGCAGTAATATCCACGGTATAGTTTCTAAAAGATGGCTGAATATGGCCTTCCGCCCTACCCTCCAGGTTTGCTCTCGAGTATAAAGTATAGGTTGAAAAAACTGCCCGCATACCATCATTAGTAGTTGGTGAAGTGATGGAAATGAAGCACACAAGAGTTTTCTTGAAGAAAACGAAAAAGGCGGTCATCTCCACAATATTTCCATAGGAGTGTCTTCTACTAACAAAATCGTTTTCTGTATCGCACGAAACTTACAAAATCCGCTCATACGTGACTATTAATGTTTATAGTTTTATTTCTAAAATGTGTAATATGGGTTTAAATAATATTTTTAAAAAATATATTATTTTAAAAAAAAATGTAATTTAATTTCTTTTCAGAGCGATGTAGCACAATGGGCGGTGGTTTTCTTTCTTATGGCAGGATTTCAAGTTTTCTCCACAATCCTCTTAATATGCTTTGCGTCTGGAGAAGTTCAATATTGGAACTATATAGAAAATGAAAAAGAAAGAAGCAATGACAGAGATAATAAATGAAGACTTATTTTTGTTAGGATGAATTTACGTAGAAGCAGAAAAAGCCAAATTACAAATGCGTAAATAAGAATGAAGTATTTAGTTGTGTGTACTATTTCTTAAAGCATGCATAAAAGTCAACTGCGTATAAATTATATATAGTAACTGATGAACATTATTCGTTTGTTATTACAAACAGAATAAACGATTAAATTACAATAAAGTAGAACAAAGTAAAAACCGTCAATCACCAATTAATTATTTTCTTACGTTTAACTAAACACACGATGTTCACCAACCATACTAACACTAACATGTTTTACAATCGTCCGAGAGTTGGCGACTAATTTGCGAAAAGCAATAATTAGTACCGCCTAAAAGTTAGTAGAAATGTAATTTTAATATATTCAGAAAAGGAGTGGATATTTTGCCAGAATACCAGGTTAACTATGTTGCAAAGTCAAAAATCATCCTAAATTAACTAGNTTATTTTATTGGTTTTTTCTATATTTTCCTTTAATTGAATGGCACTGTTTTAATTAATGAAAATTTCTATTTTAGCTTTTAGTATTTGTATTTCAGTATTAATTATTAACAATAAGATATGCACCTACGTATATAGTGCTGTATTTGCTAATACATAAAAAAAGAATTTTCTGTCCCTTTTTTTCGTTTTAAGAAAAATAAAAATAATGGGAAAGATGTAGCGGTATAATTTTCAAATTTGGCGCCATACGTCGAAGTTCTGTTAATTGCTAGATGGTGCCAAAATTAGGAATAATTCATATATATTAGTACCATTTAGTAAAGCTTGAGGCGTGACCTTTTAAACAATAAATGCAGTGCAACACATTTTTACAAAAATTGTGATTTAATCATCTATAAAGTATATAATCTATAATAGTAATTAACTATGGTATAGTTATCTATCTATGGTATAGTATCTATCTATGGCAATGCTCATTAAGTATGCCATGAAGATGCATACGTTCAGATCATAGAAAAGAACAATGATAGATAATATGACGATAGATCTACAACATACCATTGAGCGGAATGTATATCGCGTTTGTTCAAAAAAAATTAATGGAATTACTATTTCCTTTTCCCCCATCTACCTAATTTTCAGTTTTTCATACTTAAGTCAAAATATGCACATATACACATAATCTACTAATTTATTCATCTTCATTGTCGAAAATAGAAGAAAAATATACTTCAGCAAATTGAGATTTCACGGTTAATTTAATAAAAACTTCACACCTATTACTCATCATGTACTCATCTTACATAAAACGATATACTGCAAATAAGAATATTTATACAAACTCAAATAACTTCAAATCACAACGTGAATAGCAAATCATAAATATAACGTGATGCATATTTTCATTCCGCGCACGCGTATTAATAAAAGCAATGAAATTTAATTTAATTATTATCTAGATAACATCAATTCTGTTTAGCAAAGTGGCTCATTTAGCATCTTCAAGCAAGAATAACGCGCAATTGTTTAGCGTCAATTAAATTATGGCAGCTTCAATAGTTTTGGAACAAATAAACATTAAATTTCTCCCAGCACGCGAAATGTGAGTCATAGTCTAATCTGTTCCTGATCTACTCTTTTAATCACTTAGGAATTTTAGTGATACAGTTCACTGTTTAGGATGGCATTCGTATGGTATGTCAGCTGGTGGAGTTCAAACAATAGTTATTAATTAGTCGTTATGATAAAATAATCAGTTGTGATAGAAATAAAAAGATAACATGTTTATCGGTGAATGTAAATATATTATGATTGATAAGTTACTTGCTTGAATGCTACCTCAAACCGAAGGAATTTTTAATAAGGTAATTTGTAATTGACATTTTTGTAAATAATTGTAATTAATATATATTATTTTAGAAATGAATCCCTACATTATTGAATCCGATTTACAATACGAAGTCGTTGACAACGATACTTGCTTGAATAGAAAACATAATAGTTCTATTATCATTACTAATGTTTATGAAGGAATACCAGAAACACTTATTGTTAATCTAATATCATGGGCTAGCTTAATTTTACTGTTTGCATTACTAAGAAATCGAGCTTGGGACTACGGTCGCTTAGCATTAGTGCATAATGAAAAGTGGACTCAGTTATTTTATAAAAGTACTGATGATGCCGTAAGTGTAGATGAAGCAACCCAAGAATCGTCGTTAATGTCAGACTCCAGATGTTGTTCTTGGTTTCCTTCAATATTTAAAATTAATAAACACCGTTTGATAGATCGTGCAGGGCCAGATGCAGCACATTATTTATCTTTTCAACAACATTTGTTACTACTAAAAGTTATCATCACCATTTTATCTTTGTGTGTTATTCTTCCTATTAATTTTCAAGGAAATTTACAAGGGAGTGTTTATACTTTTGGACATACAACTCTTAGTAATTTAGAGCCTACTTCAAACTGGCTTTGGATGCATGTAATTTGTTCTTTTGCCTTGGTACCTTTGACAGTATTAGTTATGAGGCAAACATCCAGTCGAATTCCAACAACAACAATACTATCCAGTAGGACAGTAATGGTTACTCAGATTTCTAAAGGCCATAGAAATCCTGAAGAAGTTAGGAGCTACTTTTTAGTCCGGTTTCCAAATATAGGCATAAAAGATGTCCAATTTGCTTATAGAATAAAAGATTTAACCAATTTAGAGCATCAGAGGGAAGCAGCACGCCAAGCAAGAATATACTGTGAAATGAATAACAGAGAAATTATTAAGGTGCAACCATATGGTTGTTATTTTTGTTGTCCATGTAAAAGCAAGAATGCTTTGGAATATTATATAGAAGAAGAATCAAGGTTAAATGCTTTAGTTTCACAAAAAAGGCATCAGGCACTTCATCAGCCTCTTGGCATAGCATTTGTAACTCTTGAAACAGCTGAAGAAGCTGAAGCTGTTCTTCATACGTTTGTTCCTGGAACACGCTTTCATTGGAATATTACAAATGCACCAACTCCCTCAGACATTATTTGGGAAAATCTTCAAGTTTCAGCCAGGAATTGGTATTCCAAAGCAATTATTATTAATGTTATACTTTTTCTTGTTCTGTTCTTCTTAACAACACCTGCTTATGTAGTTAATCTTATAACTACTATAACTCAGCAAAGAGATTTAATGAAAAAGGTCAGTCCAGTGATATCTGAATTTCTTCCTACTCTTCTAATGTTATTTATGGCTGCTATAATGCCTGTAATTGTTGCTTATTCAGATCAGTGGATGTCCCATTGGACAAAATCCAAACAAAATCTTGCTACCATGCAAAAAACATTTTTTTTCTTATTATTTATGGTTTTAATTCTACCATCATTAGGTTTAACTAGTGCACAAGCATTGGTAGAATGGTCAGTTTCAGAAAACCGTACTTATCGTTGGGAATGTGTTTTTTTGCCTGATAAAGGTGCATTTTTTGTAAATTATGTAATTACATCTTCATTAATTGGAACAGCGCTTGAGTTGTTACGTTTTCCAGAATTAGCCATGTATGTATGGCGTTTACTTCTTGCTAAGTCCCCCGCAGAAAAAATTAGTATCCAGAAAAATATACTAGCTGAATTTCCGTACGGAATTCACTACGCATGGACGTTGCTTATTTTTACTACTAGCACTGTTTATAGCTTAACTTGCCCTCTTATAACGCCTTTTGGTTTATTGTATTTATGTTTAAAACATTTTGTTGATAAACATAATCTGTTCTATGTATATCGACCCAGTGGCATGTGTGGTGAAGGACAACAGATTCATATCTTAGCGGTTAAAAACGTTCGTGTCGCTGTATTGCTACTTCAAGCAATTATGGCGACTTTTGCATTTATTAGGGGTGGTTTAGGAGCCCTGTCAATCGTTACAATGTTAGGATTTGTTTCAACATGTAGTTTCTTCTTTTTGTTGGGTCCTTTTCCATCTTGTCGTCCTGTTGCAACGGTAATTAACAACATGCCGGAAATACAAGACAATTACGTTGCGCCAGTTTTAATCAGTTCTGAAAAAGCATCAAAAGAAGAAACTATTTCTTTTTCTCCTTGCTATGGTTCTTCAAATTCGAACGAAATCGTTCCAGTGGCTGCTATTAATCCTACTCTAACAAATGTTATTTAATTGCATTTTTATTGTTATTCATGTATAACCCTCCCATTTCATTTAACATTCGGCTGTGAAAGTAAGACAAATTGATATATTTATATTAACGATTATTAATTGTAATAACATTGCAATTTGTTACAAAGTTATTTAAATTTTTTATTTTTAAACAAATATGAATCCTGTTCAATAATTCTATGTAAATGGGAAATGTTTTAGATGGTAACATTTATTAGTTGTACTACACGATTGTTTATTTGTTTCAGAATTGTCGTAAAACGTTATTTACAACTTTTACAAAATGCACTATCATGTCCAAATTGTCATTCTAATTTTAATAAATCGTAGTAAGATGTATACAATCACCACTTTATTAGTGAGATATCTTTTCTTTTAGTACGTACATGAAAAGTGTTTGATTTGTAAAGTAAACAACTTAATACTAAAATTGATGTACTTATAATTTTATAGCTGATCGTTAGTTAAATCTCAATTTGTTTATTTTTTAAAATAAAGTACATTAGCGCTCCTAAATATTTCTTATCTTTTAATATTTACATATTGGTGATGATACAGTATGAGCCTTCATTGTAATTATTTGTATATATATCAAGGTTGACCAGTTTTAATGACATCAATTTTTGTCTGTATTAGAGTTTATATGAGCATAAAAACCATATATTTTGCGAAAAAGTATAAAAAATAACCGTTATAATAATGGACATAGCTTAATGAATTTATATTTCTTAGCCTGTGCAAATGATTTCTATCATCTCATTTTTTTTGTTAGTCTGTATATAGTATTTGAAGTAATATTAATGTAATTTAAATATGCTTCTTGACAATTACTTCAAACTTTCTGTAACAAATGATACGTTTTCTATAGATTACTTTTAACCCTATGTTATTTTATTTATATATGTTTAACATAAAATGCTTATTAATTTCAATATTCTTGTTGACTTATTGATTTTTCCCCTACCCTAGGACCTTAGCATATTATAGTAGATACATTTTATATAACTAATTTATTAGTGTTCCCGATTTGGGCTTGATGGCCGCAGTCTATGATTGATTTCCCTTTTTCATTGACAATACAATAAAGTCGTTTATCCGACGTTTCGTCAACTACTGCAGTTAGCGATTGTACTGAGACGAACAATTTTACACTTGTCAAGTTCATTGTATAACTTCTGAAGAAGCCAAAATTTGGTTGGTTAAAAATTGTCGAGTGTAATAAAAATTTGTTGTAATATCTCCATTTTATTTGTTTTTTTTTTAATGAGATTTGTCTTTTAAGACAATATGAATTTAGTCATAATAATCGTAATAAATATAAATATAATCAATAAAGAAAAAAATTATACAATTAACACAATTTATTCAGTTATGATATTTCATTAGAAAACATTAACTAATTTATATATAATACAGCGTATTTAGCAAATAAAATGAAACGTTTAATTTTATTTTCAATGATTAATAAATTTCAAACCAACGGTTTCTTTACCCACTTCAGAAACTTGACAAATTTTGCATGTAATACCTTTAAATTGTGGAGAATAACTAGCACCGCATAAAGGACACGTTTCTTCTGGTCTTCCTCTATAAATTACCTTGAAAGTAACTGCACATAAATTAAATGGATTATGCTCATCATAAAGTAATTGTAGATCGTCTGCAGGATTTGTATCACAGGCTTGAAGAATTTTCCTAGCTTGTTGTGCTACTTCAGGCTTTGGACCAAGTTCTAAAAGACGTTTCGCAAAGGAAGTTGCGGTTTTGAAATTTTTTAATTTGAAGAACATATTCAGGGCAGTTCTTAATGTAAGAATTTGATGTATAGGTTGAAGATTACAATGAGTAAAATAAGCAGCCATTTCGCATTGTCGTTTTTGCTCTTCAGGAGTCACTTTTGGCAAACTTCTTCGAAGCGTTTCCATTTTCAATCCAACAATATACTCTCGGCATATTTTTATAAGCTGATGAGCTTCGGTAAGTTCTTGTTTAGAATCAACAATTACAAGTGTTACTTGAAGAAGAAGAAATTGAAATTTATCAATTGCTTCTGTAAATTTACCGCTAGTTGTCAGTTGATAACAAACTTGAAGTTGTTGAACCAAATCAACTAATTTAAACCCTTGTAGAGGTAGACCATTTTTCAGTGGTGCATCTTTCCAATTTCGTTGAGGATAGGTAAATAAAGACGGAACGTTTTGTTGCCATGTAGAAATTAGGCGTGAACTACTGTAAACTGCCATGAACAGCTGCTGATAAGGTTTGAAGTTAACAACTGCAGCCTGTTAAAAATAAACAAGATACATAATTTTTCTTTTGATATAAGGAAAAAAATAATACTTGAGTGTGAAGAAGGCGACAAGCTGACTCAAAAGAGCCGACGGCAATATGATCAACAGGCAATTGAGAATTTTTTGTCCAAAGAGAAGCAGCTGAAGGTCCGGGAGGGGGCAAATGAACAAAACTAGCGCTATTCGTTGTCTCATCTTGTGTGGGACCTAAATCTGGTATTTCTAAATCAGCATCTTCAACGTCCCATCCACCTTCATCATCTGCAGTCTAAAAAATAAAAATTTTATAACACAATTTTAGTTACATCAACAATATACCCACTTCTTTCTTTTTCTTTTGCTCTTTCTGTGCCTCAGCATCCAACGACTCTTCATCTTCATCTACCCAGCCACCTTCTACATCTGCATATGTATCCAAATCAGGATCTATAGCTAAAGTAGGTCCAACCGATGACGTTTTGGTAAGGGCAGCGGTTTCAAAAAAGCCCTAATAAATAAAAAAATTGCATATAGTACATCTCTAATAAACATAATAAATGATTACCTAACAGTCAACGTATCCTATTATTAACACAATCCAAATTACAAGGTTAAAATAAAAAAATTAGTATAGTCCTGAAAGATATCTTATAACTACATTATTTTTAATTTTTCATTTCTTCTTAGTTTGGATATGAATAAGCAAGCAATTTAACCTTTACCGACTTAGATTCTTTGCTTATTCATCATTTTTAATTATTTTAACAAATCGTCAGAAGAAATGTTAGTGAACTTTTGCAATACATTTTTAAAGTTAAGACAGTTTTATTTTAAATTATTTTTTCATTCAATTAAACAAACCAATTAATACTATTGAATTAAAGAAATAGGTATGGCTTACCCTGCTAACAGTAAGTAATGGCCAGTTAGATTCAGCTTGTTGAATAGGTGGAGGAGCCTTTAAAAATTTGGCATTAGGATTAATTTCGGCTAATTTAGTATCGCCCAACTCATCAACAAGAGTTTTCTGAATTTCTTCTGCTTCATTGTGAAGACCATGAGTTACAGCAGTCAAATATGCAAGAGAATTCAGATTAGAATTTTTGAGAATTCTAATTCGTTCTTCCAAATCTCCCAATAAAAGAGCACCATGATACTGAGCCGATTTCTCTTTGCGTATTTCTGCAATTTTCATCATTTTTCGTAGTTTATCAAGATTACCAGTAATTAAATATAAGAAAGATAATTTTTCAAAACTTTTTGTTCTCTGATAACACATTTCAACTATCTGATGATTTCCTTGCATAAGAGCTGCTTGAGCTAAACGATCCCAGCATGTTTTATCGTTCAAAGCTTTAGCAGCTTCAAGAGCAGTTTCAATGTTACCACATTCCAGAGCAAGAGTAAAACGAGTTTTGTCGTCCTTTACGAAGTGTAAAGCCACTTCGGGATATCCTTTTTGCTCCAAGTATGATATAATAGCTTGACCCACAAGCCTAGCATTTCTTACCATGTACAGAACTTCTTCATATTTGTGATGAATCAGAGCAAGTTTAAACTTAAATTCTGTTGGATCGATTGTCAGAACACTAGTTCTGCATTCTCTGTCTAAGCAAAATACTTGATTACCCTTTACTCGAGTTATGTATATTGGTAAATCTAAAGTACGAATAATGCCATGGTCACTAAAAGACATGGTGCATAATTAAATTTGGTACAATATATTAGCTATCACTTTTCTTACCCGTTCGTAACTGTATATTTAATGTGATTACTTGTTGTATAAATAAATACTCCAGAATCATCCCAAGCTCCAGACTTAACACGGGTACTTTCATGAACTGAACATAACTGATCCAGTTTCTTATTACAAATAGTTACAGAATGCTTTGCCAAAAGTGCTAAATGACTCATATCAGCAGACCATACTACATAGCGGCATTTCGACAGTTTAACTAAAATCAATCGTTCATAAACAATAAATTTAAAAATACATGTTTTTTGAAGACGGATTTTTTTTTCCATTAATGAAAACCATTAAACATTAACAATAATTTTTTTCTACATTTAGATTAAAGCAAAACTAGACTATATTTAGATCAGTATTTATATCTGTTATCAAATAAGTATTGTAAGAATTGACCATTACATTTAATATTGCTTAAACCACTTTAAGCTCTTGCAAAATTGTTGCTAAACTTTTTGTATAGGGCAAATGCCGGTTAATTTAAATAAAATAATTAAAAAGTGGGATGTTATTACAGTGTAAATTATTTATGTTATTAAAGATTAAATTTCATACATATTATGTTTACCTTGTGCAAGAGTTCTCTTTTGTTGAACATCAAATAAAGTAATATGTTCTGGATCACGCAATAAGAGCATTCCTGTTCCAGCATAGTAAATTTCATCACAAGGCGGAACTTGTACCTTTTTCGTAACTTCATTCTTCAAATTCTTGATTATTAGCTATTAAAAGAATTCAGTTATTATTTAAATAAAAGACTGGAAGTCTTTTTACAATAAAGTACTATAAAATACGTTGTCACCCCCTTAAAGAAAGGGGTATTACTATAAAGCATTGCAATGTTTTTTCTTAACATTATGCAAAAATATCAATATGTTCATTAAATACCTGATAAGATCTATCCAAAACTGCAAATCTATTTCTTGCCACCCAGAGTGCTGTTATACCTGATGACCTTTTACTTTCTGCTTCTGGAACTTGACTAGTTATTTCACGTTCTTGATCTCTAGGTATCATACATAGATCATAAGTGCTATTATCCAAATTGGTAGTACGAACACAGAGCAATACAGCATTTTCTGCTGGATTAAAAGACATGGAATATGGTGCAGTTCTTCCACTACCACGAATTTGAATAACAGGAACATCTTTTGAAGTGGTAAAATCTAACTTTCTCAGAAATCTGTCTTTTACATAATACAAAAAGTTTCCATGAACTGTGTAAGCAGGTCGTTCTCTTTCCAACTGAAAAGAAATATGGAAATTATAAAATTTTAATGAAATAAGAAATACTGTAATTGTTATTACTCAAAACCGAAAAGTAATAAGTAAATTGTTTGGGGTCAGTACTGACACTGTAATAAATTGCAGAATGTTATAGGGGTTCCCATTTTCTACCTACTTTCCTTATTTCTCCCTGATACTTATCAACGATCATTGAGTAGGTACAGTAATGAGTAAAAACAGATGAGGCAGTTCTTAAAACATGTTTGTATGTCTATCCAAAACTGTTAAGTGCTTCAATACAAGTTAGTAAATAATAAAAATGTAGTCAACTACCTTAAAAATTATCATTCCAGTGTCATGGCCAGCAGCAAATAGGTTTAATGAAGGATGTGATGTTAAAACCCAAAATCGTTCATGTTCTCTACGAAATGTATGTAGACAAGTACGTTTCGTCATATCCCAAACACGTATACTTTTATCCTCGCTGTTAGACAAAATCAGTTCTTGCCTGGGATGAAAAAGAACACATGATACATTGTTATAATGTCCACGACAAGTATCTACTTCCCAGGCCTGAAATTTACATCAGATGAGTAATTATTATAGCTTCATATGTTATAAGAAACAACCTTTGAATCATTCATTCTCCACAATTTAATCTGTCTATCATCTGCCCCAGAAACTATCAATGGCAAAGTAGGGTGAAAGCAGGCCCAATTTACACCACGATCATGACCTTCTAAAACAATTTTAACAACAGCATCTGCTTGTCCAAATAAATCAGTAGTGCCTGGATTTTTTAAATGTTCATCTAAACCGCCTGGACCAGGAGCAACATTCTTCTTACGTAGGCCTGATATATCCCAAACACGAACAGTTTGGTCAAGAGAAGCAGAAACAAGTAAATCCTCATTTGGATGGAACATTGCACACATGACATAGTGGTTATGCCCAGTTAGTACACAGATACAGGTTCGACTTTGCCAATTCCAAATACGGATTGTTTGGTCATCAGATGCAGACACAATCCACGGATATTCATGATGGAACATTGTTGTTCTTATATAATCCAAATGACCAAGTAATGTAAAGATACAACGCTTCTGCTTATAATTCCATACCTACATCAGAAATAAAAACTACACTACTTTTTATACTATATAAATTCATCTACATTTTCACTTCTTCACACTACCCCCAGTCGCTTGCAATTGTACAATTGATAAATTATTGCATACCTTAATTTTGTAATCATCACCACCAGAAACGAAAAGAGGTTGCTGGTTGTGAAAGCAAATTCCCCTGACAGGTCCATCATGTTCATCAAATTTTTCTAGCAATGTGCACATACGGTAATCCCATAATTGAATAGTCCCATTATGCAAACTAAAAATGTTTTAAAAACTTCAACTTGTTAATAAATTACACATGAATGAATAAATTAACCAATCCTTCATAGAATGTTTAAATGTGTTATTACCTTGCCAATATCCATGGACGTTTTGGATGAAACGAAAGCCCTTTAACTCGAGCAGACTTTGTTTCAAATTTTGTTAACATCTATAAAATAGAAATAAGATCAAAATATAACTATTAAAAATAAAAACTTACTGCTTTTTAATTACACACTTAAAATAAAAGTTCGCGAAATTGAGGTTACATTAACAATACCCGATAAATGCCCATACAAGAACTTTAACTTTTCTACGAATTATTTTAATACAAAATCACTGCGTATTATTTAATTTCAAAGTTTTTTAAATTATTTTGAATTACTGTGTATAGTTGACGTGGACTATTTGTAGATTTATATTATGACTATGATTTCCATAGACAAGAAATTATCTATAGAGGTGATTTCTGTCATACATTAAATTACTGTTATATGAACATTCGGCTAAGTTCGTTTTCACTTCTTCTCAATTCTCAATAGACACCAATGGTATAGTCCATGTGTACGTCGTAGATAATAGTTACTCAAGCTGTTTACCGTTTATTTCACTGGTTACTCCTTACCTATGGTCAGCGGTCAAAAAATATTATTATTACATCGAAAATTCTAGGTTTATCTATGAATCATTCTATGAACATAAGAACATTAAAAATTCATAAGCTCTATTAATTAATTTCGACTGTGAGCAACTGTGAGTCTTTGTTTATTATGTGCAAAATGTGTTGCTAGTTAACCGTCTGTACTTGTATACCTTTTGTATTAAAGTTATAGGGTCATATAAGGGTAATATATCTAATCAGTATTTCAACATCTGTATTAATTATTCGTTGTGGCTATAATGAGTGAGGAAAAGTCTGAGCAAGAACAAACACCGGAGGTACCTTTGTTTTTATTAAGAAAAAAAATACAAATAATAATTTTTTGAAACAAAATTACGTTTTAGTTAAGTGCCCACCAACTAGAAAAACTGGAAGAACAGAAACTTAGGTCCAAATATCCTGGAGGTCTTGGAACTTCAAACCCTGATCGAAGCCTGGGAGGGCACTCAGCATTTTTACAAAAGCGACTTGCCAAGGGAGTGAGTAGTCACGTGAAAATGTACATGAACGTATCTTTATCAAGATATATTTTCAGCAAAAATTTTTTGATTCAGGAGACTACCAAATGGCCAAACAAAAAATGGGTAACATTAATAAACCTCAGTTGAAAGTAGCAGTTCCAGTTAATCCTTATGCAACTGGAGATGCAATACCTACTCCAGAAACAGTCCCCATTCGTAAAACTTCTATAATTCAGCAAACAAAGTTTACACCTAATGTTGGTTAATTCGAATACCCTTTAATTTTAATGTTTTGTTTTTTGAGTGAAGTGATTTATAAAATAGTTGATACATGCTATTTTGTGTGGTAATTCTGCATAAGTTGTCTTGTATAAATTAAATTTCAATATAACTAATAAATTAGCCTTTTAATGTATCTTTTTTTATTATAGTTTAAATCATTACTTATTTTATGTTTTCATTTATTTAATTCTTTATTTCAACTAAAGTACATGGAAGTACAGATACATATATACACACAATACAAAAAAACCATTGTAGATATACTATACCCCTGTAGATGTGGACAGGCCACTTATACTTGGGTCTAGTTAGCTAAATTGTGTTATATATTTTATTTAGTAAATACTAATTTTAATAATATATATTTAT
>NW_020438973.1:46430-71984 GCF_000699045.2 Agrilus planipennis | reverse complement strand
ATATAACGACCAAAAATAATACATTGGAAACTCACGAATATTTCTTGTGATTTTTCCCGTACCAAATTTTTCATACTATTTAAAAATATAATGGGATAAATTTAAGCTTACCTTCGTATTATACTTATAGCACATTATATACAGAAAGTAAAAGCACAAAAGTGTTATTATTTATTTTTAATACGCCAGCTGTAGCCAATGTATTGTAGATTAATATTATTTTAAATATGAAATAATTATTATTTTTACATACATATAGCAATATCATTTAGCAATTGTTTAATAAAAGAAATTATTTTTTTATTATTTACGTTTAACGTAACACACGCACACACACCGATAATGTTAATATAATCGAATTTTAAATAACATAAATTTGAAGAGCGTTTTGTTAAGGGAAACTGAATAACCATATTGTTGTTTATTATTATAAAATTTTCGTGTTGTTTAAAATGCGGTAAAACATAAAAGTACCTAATTTGTTTGCGTATATAATATGTATAATAATGACAATTATGATCTTTTTTGCCTAAGTTGTCATTTTATTAAAGTTCCCCAATTTTTAACATAACGGGCCCAGCGCATCCAAAAGCATAAGAATCAAGTGAAAATTAGCTTTTAGGATGAGTTTGGTCATCATCATTTAATCTGGTGGCAGGAAAGCTAATTGCAATTGTCAGCAAAACTTTTCCAAAATTTTTTTTTAACTATGCATGCTGTTGAGACATAAACGACCTTTAAAAAAATTTGTCTGTACAAACTAATCTTAGAAATATTAGTTGAACCGATTTCGAAGGAACGATCAACAAGTTGACGATCGTTAAAGTTAGTTAATTGTGCAGAGAAGGTTGGAAAAAATAGGGGAAGTCCTGTTTGGATTTAGAAGAAATAGAGGAACGCGGGAGGTCATTTTAGCTTTACGAACAATAGAGAAAACGAAAGAAAAAATAAAGAGCTTCTATGCATAGGATTGGTAGATTTAGAAAAAGTTTTTGACAATGTTAAATCGGAGATGATTTTAAATATATTTAAAAATGTAGGAATGAAAGAAAGATACATAAGGGTGGCTCATAAAATACGTTCGCAAATAAGGGGGAAGGAGGGATATTGTTTAGCGTGACGATATGTGATAAGGGAGGAGGGGTGTCTAAGGAAATATGACGTTCACAGTTTATCAATTTTATTATAAATTTGTTTCGTAACTTGGCAGTTCTTAAAATTTTTCATCACAATAGAAAGTCATTCTCATTGCTATTTTTAATCAAAAAAGATCGTTTATAGACATTGTTTTATTAGTTATAAAGTCTTTTCCTTTTTTTGCGAGAACGTTTTGTATAATGATTTTTAACTTAAAGCATATTTTGAATTGTTTTCCGTACAGATATGAGCGAAATTGTTTGACTACCCAAACAATGATTAAAAGCTCCCTCTCAGTAGTAACAGGGTTTAACGTCCTACTGATGGAAGCTATTGGTAGACCGTTTTTCATAGCTCCTTTAGGGTAAATGTAATAATATCGGACAGTCAGTAGTTTGGGACAAATTAATCGAAAAATCAAAGAAACTATAGAATTAATTTAATTTGAGAGTTTTGAACTTTTCTAAAGTCTCGCTATCTATCCATTTTCACGGCTTTGTATTTCTTGAGTAGAGATATCAGGTGTTTTGCTATCTTCGCATAATTTTGGATGAATCTCGGTAATAAACTGTTAAACTCTAGAATAATCTTATGTACGATGTTGTTTTAGCTAAGAGGAAGTTCAGACTGTCCTTTATATATGATTTGTTTCAGAATTAGGTCTTATTCCTATTATTACTAAATACAAGGGGCATAGATAAGCAAATTCTTTTATTTTAAACTATTTATTTTATTAAAAATTTTGGTGAAGGCNAGCTATAATTTAGCTATAATTATAATTTAATTGCAGTAGATTGGTAAATTTTCATCTTTAATTTATATTTATTTCATGTAAACACAATTAGGGATGCTACTGTTTTTGTTTTTTTACAATTAAACTACAATTTGTAATACAATATACAATCAATATATACAGCAAATATTACAATTTTTGTTTCGTTTTTGCCATAGATTTTCTATGAAATAATTATATTTTATATTTTTACTGTTTTTGTCCCTTTTCCAGAAAACTTACGGGGAATTAAAAAAAATTACATGTGAGGTCAACATGGAAAATCCCAGATTTCGAGCTGCTTTTTAAAGAAACATTTTCTTTAATAAAATCGTAATATAAAAACTTAAAATGCAAATCGTCCAATTTTCAAATAATAACAGAATTGAGTTCTTTTATTAATTTAGTATTTAATTGTAAATAAAAAAAATATTAGAAAAGTAATCATCAGTTCTTTTGCTGGTTAAATTTTTTTAAAAGCAACTGAATGTATTAAGTTTTTGTAAGATTTTGTTCATATGCAAGAGGGATCAAATTTGATATTCATTGGTGTTTGTTGTGAACTGTTAATCCTTGTTAAGAGAGAGGAAGTACAACTCAGAACTTTCAAAAGCTCCAGGAAGCTCAGTCTAGCGGCGTAGCGGCTACAAAAGGCTGAAGATTTTCCAGGGCAAGTCCAGCCGGATATAGCTAGGACATAGCGTAACCCTGGCTACGGCCCCTGGATGCGCAAAACTTCAACATTAAAAATATTCTGATCTGTACGATTCAAACTATCGTTTTCTAAGGTGTAGTTACAAAAATACGAAAACATTTTCCTTTGAATAGAAATAGAACATTTATATCATTACCCTTATTAGTCCAAATCTCATTTTGATCTGATGCGGTAAAGTGTAACTTAAATGTTTTCGGCATTAAAAAAATATGACACAATTTGAAAAACGTTTATCCAAAAGCTTATGTAGACAGCTAATAATAAATAGAAATATGCTATTGGTTCTCTATATCAGCGGTTCCCAAAAAACCAAAAGGTGTTCTGTGGAACCCTGGACTTCCGTGGAAGGGTCATAGGAGTTCCGCGAGATAGAGCATTCGGTATTACGTTAAGGTACAATAAATTGTTCACCGGTTCATTTCTGTTTCCTCAGTTATTTTGTTTGTCTAGTTATCATCCTTACTTATTACACTTATAGACCTTGTCTGATCACGCAAAGCAGCCTGACTCATTTATTTATTTAATTATTTTCGCATTTTTTAAATGTAGCTATCGTTATCCGAGAATGTCATTAGTAACAGATGTATTGCAGTCAAGGCTTTTTAAAAAAGCATGTGAAGATATGGGAAGTCAGCATCAATCACTCCTTCCACAAACGGAAGAAGATTTAGTAACTTATTTTTTACATCCGTTAGTCATGTATTAAGTATTGCATGACGAGAAATGTACCTACTTATAATGAAATTGACTTATTGGTTGGTATAAAATAAATCTGGCTTCTGGATTGAATATGATGAATAACAGAAACGTTACGAATGTTTTCTTCTTCTAAATACATTTCTCGAAGACAATGAGTAACAATAAGTAACCTCAGATGTGGTTAGAACTATAAAAGAACATCTATTGAACCTCAAAAAATCCTTTAAGAATAATTTCCAAAAGAGTTACAGAACAACCACTGAGTACAGAATCTATTTGCAAATTAGTCTAAACCATCAATGTTAACTGTATCGGGGTATGATTACTTATATTAAGAATTCATCCACTCTATTTTTAATTCAAATTTGGATCGAACCTAAAGATGAATACTCTGTAGATGAGATTCCGCCAAAAAAGGGTGGGCCAAAAAGGGGTTTCTTAGAAAAAAAAAATTGGGAACCTCTGCTCTATATCATACTTATCGCCCTGATTGAAAACTGATAACGTACTGAATATAAACCAATTTCCAAATATTAGAGAAATAATTTTGAGACAGAAAAGTTTGCAAATTTGGAGTTTCAAGAAAGGGCCATCGGTTTGCAGATATTCTTGTGGTATAAGTATTGAAGACACACAAAACACAACTAATGCACGATAAAGCGCAGAAATTCATTTTATTCTATAATTAAAGAAATTACATGTATTAAACAAATAAAACATGTTTTTTTTCTGAAACATTTTACTGGAAATTTTCGATTTGGGTTAGGCAAAAACAATGAACTTAAACAGCAAATTTTTTAGCGTTCCGGTGACTCAAAGAATCACTCTCAAAAAATAAAATGCTAAACGAGCTGGAACTGGTACACTGGGAGATAAGAAACCATCACAACCCTTCAGGTAAACACAAATATTCGACGGTGACAAGATCTTCAAGGATATTTTAGGGGTAAATGGTGCTGACACTATTACTTCTCCATGTGCAGATTTTTTTTTTATGTTTTCGTGGAAGAAGTGGAATCTTCAAAAGACACCCAGCCGTCCGTACGACTGGGTAGTGTCGGATTCCCGAGGAAGAAGTCCTCGGACCTATCGACTAAAACCTCTCTACCTCAGGCCGTTCTAGGACCAACTAGGGTCCTCTTCAGCCGGCCATGTGCAGAAAGTTCTGAAAGTATTTAAAATTAATTCACTTGATGAACTGACAACTGACTTCAGCAACCGATTAACTTCTAGGAAACCCATCTCACCAGGTATTTTTTTAGTGAATAGGTTCGCTACAGATGTTCAAAAAGGTACAACAAAACTGCCCAAAATCAAACCTTTACTGTAAAAATGGATCTAGCTCAATGAAAAAATTCTCACCAATTTATCAAGCAGCAACAAGAACCGCAGAATAACAACTAGATAACAGATCACATTTACGCAGTCTCAACAGAACTAGCGAAATTTGCTACTATCATAAACGATTCAGAGCCTCATCCCGAACGTTACTTGCGGTCGTGTAGTTTTATTAAAAACAGCATTTCTAACCTTTCGCACATCGGGAAACTACGGTAACTGTTGCCTGCGGTTTTAAAGATGTAGCCAGTTTTTTTGCATGGTCCAAGAGTTAAAACACCACCATGTTCTGTCCAATTATATTAGACATGTTAAGTCAAAGTTGGTAAGTAAAGCTTGAATTCCATTTAAGCTATAATTAAAACTGTTTTTGAAAAAACATCAACTGCAATTTTCTAAAATGGGAAGACTTTGACATTAGCCCATTTAGTTCCAAGCCACAGATATATGATTGGATTTAATTTTATCCGCTTGGATAATTCCAATATATGAATCCAAACAGTTTATACGCATGTTTGTATCCCATAATACAAGTTTGGATCTAATGATGCATACTCCTTTACCAATATTTGGAAAATGCAGATTTAATATTTAACATTTTAAGCACAAATTAATAAAAATGTTAAAGCATTTACACATTGTAAATAAAGTTTAATACAATCGGCTAAAGTTTTTCAACACTTGATGTTTTAATGTTCGACTTAGCATTTTCTACTTGTCACCTTATTTCGTTATGTTAAAGCATAAAGAAAAATGAAATGAAATAAATCTCAAATGAAAAGAGTTTTTATTCTTCGTGACTTAAACAAAAAGGTAATGAAAATTGAGAATCCTTTTACATATCGTAGTTTCATTTGTCCTTTCTCAGTTAACTTTCTTGTATGGAACGACAGTGTTGTTTCCGATTACGTACTTGTAGAACCTTGCAGAATCCTTAGCTATTCTTGGACGATTGGGACTAGAAAAATCGACGTAGTAAAGTCCAAAACGGCTTCTACAAACAAATATAATATATTTCTTGGTTAGATATCAGCTTGCTTCTTACTTATATCCATCAAACCATTCAAAATTATCCATTAATGTCCAAGCAGCATATGCTATAACAGAAACATTATCTTCGTATATGGCTTGAAGAAGAGCTTCTAAATATTGCTGTAAAAATACAAAAGGAAGATATTAAATTTTGTTTGTATAATAATGTTTTCTTTAAAGTAAATTACCCCATAGTAAGATACCCGTTCTGCATCATGGATTTGTCCTAAATCAGAATAACCATTCTCCGTCACTACTATATACGGATTGTCGTAACTGTCTCGAAGCCATTTCAAAAATTTTCTAAATCCCCATGGAACCACCTAAACGGCAATATTTTCATCGTAATTTTTATGCATATCACAATATAATACAATTACAATATACTCAAAAATATTTGATAAATAACTCATCATATCATCAACTCATAATAATATTCAACTTCGATGCGGAGTAATTCAATCATTAACAACGAAATACAGTAATCAACGAATTAAGGCACGTTTGCCTGCTTATTGACCGTAGGTACAAAAAATTTCAAGCTACTATACACTTATTCAAGAAAAAAGAAATTTGCAATCAAAAGTTGAAGGTGCTTTACGATATATTCTGCATTATTACCTCGAGATCTGAAACTCACTTGTTTGTAAAAGTTTTTGATAGAAAAAGATTTACGTGGAACCTAATTTTGAAAGTTGTTTTCCTACCTGTTTTTTTATTTGTTCGAATATAGTGAAAATCTGAATTACGGTCTTTCCTAGGGAGAACTAATTGACTTATTGTTTTGATCGAACTCCGAAGTATATTTTAGTTCGATCATAGGCCAATACGGTTTTGGTCAATTCACCGAAAAACAATGAATTTAAACGTCTAATCAATTAATCCTAAGCATGACCGTTATTTAATAGTCGACGTTTGAATAAATTTAAAATTTTCTGTTAGTCTCTTTGAATTTAGTAGTCCTGATTAAGAAGATTAGAAACTCTGGTAGGAAACTTTGGTTGTAGAAAGTTTAAGCAAGTATGCTGATGGTACTTACAGAAAATAAATAAAATTGATATTGACATTAAAAAGAGGCACTTCGGACTATATATTATGAAGAGAAACTAAGCGTGTGATTGCGGAAGCAAGAAGAAGAGTTTAAATACGTATAAGAAAAAGCTAAGGAGTTTTAGAAAATAAAATATAAGACAAGAAGTGTGGAAAAAAATTAAGAATTGGTATAAAAAATAGATACGATAAGGATAGAGAGAAAGCTTTGAAAGATATAATTATAAATTGTGGGCAAATGGGTGAATAGAAAAAAAATAGAATAAGCATGGGTATTATGGTAAAGAATGCATTGAAAAGAAGGGAGGACTAGAGGGGCATGCAAAAATCAGAGTAAGCGAAAGGATTAAATGAAATTCTACGGGAGGCATGGCAGAGTGATGTTACACCAGAATATTTAATTAAAGGAACGGTGATAGCAAAATTTAAAATGGAGAATGAGAGTAATCTAAGTACTGGTTGAAGGATGAGGAGGAAAAAGCAGGATATGTAGAGAAAAAAATCAGTCTACTAAAGGACAACAAAATAGTAGTATTTGAAATGTTCTCTTCAGCACACCGTAAGCAGTCTCGATCAATTTGCATGCTTTAATGTTTAGATATCTGTAGAAAACGACAGATTATGCACGTGTATATTATAAAAAATGTATACAAATTACCGATAGCCAAGATGAGGCTCCCTTTGGCCAACTGGGATCCAAGAACGTTTTAACCTGATGATCATTTGCAAATGAGATGGTAAGGTCATCATTCTCTGCGTTGGCAGCCAAAAAAGTACTGTAATGGTTGAAACCCAAAAAATCAGCACTACCTTTAATATACTCAACTTCTTCAGCTGTAAACTCTGGCAAGCGTGACCATCTAAAACCTTGCTGCGCACTACGTTTTGCGATATATTCCTTCATTACTGGAGGATAATCTCCTTCAGCTGTAAATATTGGATGCGCCCACCATCCAAGCTGAAAGAACAATGTAACACGTTTATCGATGACCATTCAAACAGTAAAATAAAGCACAAGAGCGCGTATACAATGAATGCGTGTCAGAAGTGAAAATTTTTCTCTCATAATTAGCAGATAGCGACAACAATGCCAATAACGATATGGGACACTTACAAATTCACTTGAATTCGTGTTAATTATTGCTGTAATACTCCGAATTACGTTAATTCGGAAATACATTGCTTCTTATTCGGCCTCAATATAACAATTAATTTGACTAAATAACTTCATAAAACATTTTATATACTTAATATAAAATAGTCTTTATTTTATGTTATTTATAACTTTTCCAATTTGTTCATAAGTACCGAAAATCATATCTCCAAATATTCAGGAACTCCGATTCACAAAATTTTCAACTTACGTTATATTTCCCGACACTACTTATTACATTCTTACATTTTTCATTTCCTAAGCTTGAAAATTTATTGTCGTTCTAAAGACGTTCCACATCAAGAATATTCTATTTTTGTTAGTGAATTACTTTACAAAAGATATTTCTTACATAGAATTGTCTCATTCTTTCAGCAGCTTCTTCCTCTTGCGGGTTACTTGGTTCAAACCAAAGTCCGTTTAATGTAATTCCGATTTCACCTAAAAAATTGCAATAAATTGATATTTGTAATCAGAAACGAAAGTAATTTGATATCATTCAATTGATACAAAATAGTATTTATTTAAATCAAAGATATTCCAGCAATTTCACAAAATTGGAAACAAAAAAAAGCGGAATAACAAAAGCAAGCAAATTGTTATCCGAGAAAAAGATATTATGTGTTATGTTTATGTCAAGCACTTCCGAAGAGAAAACATGAACAACTTCTAAAAGGCTCCATAAAATCCGTAAAAATTTAATTCTTTTCAAACAGAAAGTAAGTAGTTAAAGGTTCCAAGTGGATATGGTTATATGAATTGTTATAGTGCTTGATTTGGCGATAGGTCTGGGCCTAGGAGTAGGAAGGATCTAGGGGCGGCTGATTTTAGTTACAGAAAAAGCTCAGTTTCTGATGGGACATTATTCCAATGATCAAGAATGTATACATTTTCACTGTCAATATTGCCATTACTGAATCTCTTAATATTTTTGAGAGATCAATGTTTGTGCTATTATGACCTAAATTAGAATATAGGTCTCCGCATCGCGCTTTGCACTCCAATTAAAAATTGTTCTGGGGAAAAAGATCTTCATTATCTGAAGAATTGAATTTTAAATTTAATTATGCTTTTTATTCCACTGTCATATCGAATAAGTTTGTTATCCGTATCATGAATGAAATAGTGTTTTTGGGACTGACCTTCGGTAGGCATGCTAATGATTCATATTCACTTTTTCCTACTTGTTGAAAACATCTCACATGACACATACTGATTAGTTTGATGCATAATATACATACTAGTAAATACTACTTCCTATTGGATCCTACAGAAACTTACCACCAAAAAGAGGTCGATAAATGTCATTGTAAAGATGGTACGCTGCCGCATGAGATCTTAATAAATTATGGCCACACAAGTAATCCGCTACTCCAGACATATTTAATGCCGGGGCATAATACGCTTCTCCATGGCCTTCCTGACAAAACTGTTTTGGCTCATTGAAAGTTATCCAATATCTCACGCGATCACCAAAGTTTTCAAAAGCAACCCGAGCATATTCAATGTAGTAATCTATCATTTTTGGGTTCATGAATCCTCCTAAATTCTGTAAAGGTTGTGGAACATCCCAGTGGAAAATTGTAACCATTGGAATTATACTATTCTTTTGTAATTCATCTAAAAGGGCATTATAAAAGGCTATTCCATCAGCATTGGGATTATGTGGTAGGCCTGTTGGAAATATTCTTGTCCAAGCTATTGAAAATCTGTAAAATTTTACTCCCAATTCTTTCAAAATTTGAACATCTTCTTTAAATTTGTGGTAAGCATCGCAAGCAACGTCCCCATTACTATGGTCTACTACAAACTCTGAATGTAGATGCGTAAAAGTATCCCAGATGCTAGGTCCCTTTCCTGTAAAATAGGCGATAATCCAAGAATAAATTAAATTATTACTAGTTTAATCTAATGAGCTTGATTTGTATTATTTGCAACATACCACTAACATTCCAAGCTCCCTCATTTTGGTAAGCAGCTGCAGCGGTTCCGAATAGGAAGTCATCCGGGAATTGATATATTGAGTCACCATGAGTCCTAAAAGTATAAACTTATTTTCATTTTATCGATGAGTAATGTTATTATTTTAACCAACCCAAAACTGAAAACGAGAAGACCGAAGATGTACAGTAAAACTTTCATTTTTCTAATGAGGGTGTTTGAATTTTCCGCTTACTATAAAGCATGAGTTTTTATACTTTTTACTACCTTCACGAAGTGCTATCACTATGTTTTTTTTAAAGTACCTTGATTAGTACACATTACGATTGTTATGATTTTTGTATCTAATTTAGAGATAAGGATTCGGTTCTTAAAGGGCACAAGGACGGATATCGGTAATTGATTCTTGCATTTCGAATTGTATGTACTGTTCTACATTGTTTGATACCTTTAAATTTAATTTCAGTTTTTTTTTTCGCTTGCATTCAGTGTCTACTTTTTAATTAGGTAAAGCTTTCATTCGAAATTAACATGTGTCAGAAATGAGGTAGTTCAGACTAAAATGATGATAAAATGAGAAACATCTTTTTACATCGATTATCAAAAATTGTAACCAAAATAAAATGGAATAATACGTGGTAATAAAAAAGTCTAATCCAGTTCTCCTGTTTAGTATATGTTCTCTTTCTGTGAATTGGTTTGATGAATTATTTAAATATATTAAAGAAAAAAATTTAATCACCCTATTCTTCAAAATGTGGATCGACCTTCCTAAATGAATAAAAATGATATTATAACTAACAACACGTTTTTGTTTACAAAGTTAAAAAGTAAACAAGTCATTAAGAATAATTAAGTGCAATAAGTAATGCCCATTAATTTATTAACAAATAATAATCGCATTATTTTAAATTATACCTTAGTTAAAATTCTTAATTAAGCATAAACTGAGGATGTGAAGTTAGCGTAAAATTTTGTCTGTATTGAGATATCAATCAATGTCAAGTTCAAAAATATTTTTTTTATTTGTTTGTTGTTACAATTTTGTTTAATTGCATTATACTGACAATTGATTTAATACATTTTAATTAGTTTTATAATAGCAAAACCATACTAATACTAAAATAATATTCAAATGAAAGTATGTCGAAATTTGCTATATTCCTACAAATAGCCTGAAGGTACAATAGAACTCAAACGAATCCGATATCATATATTATTTTAAAAATACGAATTACAGAATTTTACGAAAAATAGTATTACTATACTTCATTTTTTGATCAAGTAAAGACATTTTTGTGTAGATTCTTGTGCACAGAAAATAAGCCGGGTCTGCACTATGAGTATTCTGCAGACGCATAAAATACGTATGTGTATTATTGGCAAGAGAGTGTTGTGTTCACATTGTGCATATTTTCGGCGTCTAAATCCGGAAGCGCAGGTACCGTTTCCGGTGATCGTTCAGTTTGTGTCAAACAGTTGAAGTAGTATGTCAATAAAATTTATTTGCCCTTTGGAAACCGCAGGGTTACTTCAAAGACCCTCCCGCAGTAATATTAAATTTATCCTTATTATGTTGAAGGCAACCCAAGCGGAAGGTTTCCGGTATTTTACAGTAATATTAGAAAACACAACAGTATGTTATTATCGAATGTCGATTAAATCGTTCGACGAGTTGCTGGAAATTTTGAAATTTGGAATTTAATGACGGTTTCGCATGCACCAATGCAATAAAGTTGTTCGCATCAAACATTTTCACAAATTTAAATGCAATTTGTCAACTGCAATTGTAAATACTCTCCATCGATCCGTACAATATAAACGTACGTCCCTGAATGCACGTGTTTCCTATTAATTTCCCGGTAAAACAGCTCGGCACCCTGCATGCGGACCTGCCTATTTCCGGCAGCATGCTGGGTGGTTGCGTAGTTAAGGATGTGGGTTGTTCTAGTTTTACGGAAATACGAAGATAGGAAAAAGTGGAGGTGGGTGGTTTTATTTTGTTGTAAGTGTGTATTTTCCCTATATGATACTAATGTCTAACGTACGTAATAAGAAAATTATTAACTTTCTCTCTAATTTTCCTAAAGCGCGATCAATATTTCCGAATATGATATCCATATACAATACATATAAATAATTTCTTATAAGAAGCGTACAGTCCATTTCAATTTGTTAGAATTGTGACCTTGCAGAAATCTGCGCGAAGATAGAAAGAATACACACCAAGCGTGAGCAAGACAGAAATAGTCGGAACAAGCTTGAACGAGCAGAGCTCTCGATGGGCGGTCATAGGTGATCGGCTAGAACCGGCTTTATAACTACCTGGTTGGAATTATATCTTTAAAGAAGCATCTTTGCTTTCCTAAATTCCTGAAAATGTTGAACTTACTTTAAAGTCCGATACTGACAACATGCTCAAATTCTGCTTGTCTGCATCTCTTTCTGTTACACATTAATTGGTGTAATGTTATTTCCTTTCCTTTATTAGTGTTCGCTGCAATTTCTACCTGACATTCCTTTTCTATGTTTACGATATTCCCTATAACGTCTGTCATAATTAAAAGTAGGCGCTCTGTCAGTAACACTCTAATTAGTAAGTTAAAAGAAAGCGACCGTTTTATTGCGGACTACGCCAATTTTGAACGTCCAACTATAGGAAAATTATTTGCAGGAAGCATTATTACAGTTCTGTTATGTTATGTAACGAAAGAGTATATTTGCTATTCTTTGTTTACATATCTGGTGATTATAAATTATAATCGCTATTGTCAATGTGTAAACAAAACGGTGCAAAACAATGATACGTATCACAAAAAATTTGGATGTATGCATAGGAGAGGTATGATGGTAGAACACCAGATTTATACCAAAGCTATAAAGAGGTGAAGTTTGTACGTTTTGTAAATTTGTAAGTTGGGATGTAGCAAGTAATCTCCGAAACTGTTCATCTGACATCAAAAATTCTTTCACCAATATTTAGAATGAACCCTTGCGGTGGACATAGGCTGCATATCATTCCGTTAGAATAAAAGGGTTTTCGTGATTCAAATTTTGCAACGTATATTGATGGAAAAACGGGTGAGCGAATACATTTCTGACGGACGCTGTCTCGTCGGTAAGAGATGTATGGGTGCTTTCTATAAAAAAATTGTAAAACCTAGAAAGGCCTATGAAAGACCCCGCGACGACATATATCTATACGTTAAAGTAATTCAGAAATTGATAAAATACGATTCTCATAGTCACAAACTGAATTCCAAGCGGACGAAGCCGCGGGCACAGCTAGTTTCAATAAAATAAAGATGAAATTACATGAAATGCAGCTTTAAGGATAAAGTTCATATAATAATCATCTAAATTCATCTGTTTTTTCAAGTTCATTACAAAAAAGTTTTTGTCGTCTGTTCAGTGGTCATCAGAATAGATAAGGCATATACGACAACAAGGACGATAAGTCTACTAATTAATATTAGAGAAAATATTTTCAATTTACATTACATTAAAAATCATCGTTTCAATGCTATCGCTTTTATCTATTTATGTCATCAAATATTATTTGCGTTTTTTTCTTTTGTCGGCGTACAATTTTTTAATAAGGTTATGTTCTCTGTACACAAAATTCATTTAATTAAAATAAATTTACACGTAAGACATTAATCTTACCTAAAAGGTTTTACTAGAATTTAAATATTATCTCTGGAGCTATTATTCGCAGAAGAAAGTATCCACATATTGCTGCATGTTCAGCAATGAACAAACCATGAACTCATGTAGAAAATGGAAACAAATAATAGGTATTATGTTGCTCTGCATAAAAATCTACTTGATTTAAGTAAGAGTTTTAATAAACTTATGGGTGGGTTTAAATGCTAGTGCGGTACAGATCACAGCTTGTCTACCATATGATCCATTTTGAACGGTACAGTCCCGTTTCCCGTAGCTTTCCCGTTGTCCGCAAGCACAGTTTCGAGAAGCAAAAATGCGCCGTTTTAACAAAGAGAGTAGCCACAATGCCTAATATTTTTTTTTAATAGACTGCTGGAACCTTATAAACATAGATACCTATAAGTAACAACAACATTCAATTTTGTCATTAGTCTTCATCGAAAGTAATGTAATTCGTTCGTTCCTCTGTTGCACACATTTTTTCTTCACGTGTTCTATCGTAGTTGATTTAAATTTCTTGTATATGAACACTTTATTTTAACAATGCCCAAACGCAAGTGTACATTTAAAATTAAACTACAAATTATCCGTTTATAAAACAAAACAGTACTCCATCGGACTCAAATGTGAAAAGCGTCATACAGAATTCAACATAGCCCATGGAGTTGCCAGCATTTAAGATCAGAAAAACATAAAAATTCCAATCTTGCGACCACTACACGATCATCGTTGATTATAAAAAAAAACGAATTCAACTTCAACTGAAACATAACCACAGCTGCAGCGGAAGGCGTCTGGACATATCACACGGAAGTGCTCAAACGAAAGCTGTATTAGCTCTACGATTAATTAAAGATAGACTGCAAAAAAAAAACTTTTGGGTGTTTCATTCCCACCAGCCAGTAATGTTGGTGGGCGGGCAGTCCCTCCGGACTATGCCGGAAGGTAGGGCGGAAGGCCCTCTTCAGCCTGCTTTCAGGAATCGTGGGAATGGGTGAGTGGTGGTGGTTAGGGTGAGAAAGATGAGACGGACGAAATGAAGACAGAAGAGAGTGAAAGATTATCTGTGGAATATTACTGCCTCAGCATTTGCCTAAGTGACCCAAGGAAACCATAGAAAAACTTGGACCAAGGCAGACGGACGGACCCGGAATCGATCCGGCGTCCTCCCGAATGCTAAGCAATGGTCTAGACCTCTAGGCCATGCCGCTCGGTAGACTGCTAGTTTTGAGTCTTTAAGTAGTGCATAGTGTTTGTAGATTTACAAAGACGTTCCAAAAGTTGAATTGAACGAAAATTATGGATACTTTGAGAGAAGCAGGAATAGATTACAGAGAGAGAAACACTATCTACTAACTTTACAGAACCCAAGAAGCAATAATTGAAACTGAGGTTGAAAAACGAAGAGCAGTTATTAATCAAGGGACAGAGGACAGTGTCAACTTCAACGTTCAACATTTTTGTTGAGTGCGTGCAATTGATCATCATCATCATAAGGTCGTCAGTCTAGAGCCGGGTTGGACATGCACTACCACTCTTTCCTATCCTGAGCTAATCTTCTTATTTCACTAAAATTAGAATAACCCACATCCTGAACTATTTGCGAACAGTAATCTAGTCTAGGTTTACCTCTACTCCTCTTAACTGCTGTTTCTGCCTCTAATATCTCTTCGATTTGACCTTCATGCCTAAGAAGGTGTCATATCAACCTATCTCGCCTATTTCTTATTGACTTCCATAGGGTCCTCTGTACTCCTATTCTTTCTAGTATCTCTTCATTTCTAACCTTGCTATCCACGATATCCTCATTATTCGCTTGTTACACTACATTTCGACCGCTTCTAACCTTTTCTTTTCCGCCGCGCCCACCGTTCATGTTTCGCATCCGTACAGCGCCACGCTCCAAACATACACCTTCAACAATTTTTTTCGAATTTCTAAATTTTATAGAAGTGACTTCTTTTTATTGAAAGCAACTCGACCCTGCTCTATCCTTTGCTTTATATCCCTACTACTCCTTCCGTCTTGACTTATCTGACTTCCTAGATATCGAAAATCAGCCACTTCTTCTAATTTTTCGTCTCATACCTTTATATTTGCTCTTTCCCTACTTTTTCTTCTTCCCCAGCATACCAGTATTTTTGTTTTACTTTTAGTTATTTTTATACAATACTGTTTGTCAATACCGCTTCCATTTTATTTAAAGCTGTCTCTAAATCCTTCTTGCTAGATGGTAATACTGCTATATCATCTGCAAATCTAAGTATACTAATCTTTTGCCCCTGTATATCTATCCCTACAGTTGGACTGTCTTGATGTTGATAGCGTCGTCGATGTATAGATTGAAAAGTAGCTGTGACAGTGTACATCCCTGTCTGACTTCCTTCCTAATATTCACTGCTTTACGTTGCAGCTCCAGCTCTATAACTGCCTTTGTTCTTTATATAAACTATGTATTACGCGTGCAATTAGGAAAAAGAAAACAGAAGCAGGCAAAGAAGATGGATAAATTGTAGGACTTATCAGAATTGCAGATGATAAAATAGTAAATAAATAAAATAATAACAGCCGATAGGTTAAATAAATGGGAAGTTTTGGACATAATGAATAATACTTTTAAGAATTCTCCATCAATAGATATAGGTAATAAACAGAACAGTGAAAAAAAACACCTAGAGCAAATGACTACGAAATGTATGCACTAAACCAAAGCAATTAGAATAAAAATTAGCAGTGTTCGAAATGTGGCATTCGAGGGGAGTGAAAAATATTCGTTGGACAGAAGGAAAAACAAACCAGGAAGTGCTCCTGTTATAGTGAATGAGGAAACACAGAAGGAGAAAGTGGGAGTTGAGGCGTATCATGAGATCAACAAGAAGGCAGAGGATTATCATTATCGTCCAGACTAAAATAGAAGCGACTGTCGGGAATGTGTTAACGGCAATAGTGATAGATAAAAAAAAATCGCCTCAACAAATGCGGGTGTGTTGATAGATTAACTGATACTTTGAATCATAGATTCAAGAAAATATTCTCTGACATACTTAGTTCGATTTTTTTTATCATACAAAGGTTACCCAGCCGAAGCACGAGAAACATTATGAATTATCTAATGAAAGGACTAACAGATAATAATTTAACTTCAACAAGCGTTGCATTTTCTGGAGATAATACTAACTGGTGGAATGAAAGAGCCAGGCGTAAACAGCATTTATGCAAAACTAAATTTATCTCTCAATAGAACTTTTGAATTAAAAGTCGGATGTGGACCACACATAATTCACAACGCAATTTAAACTGCCGCAAATTGTCTACCTATGGACTTAATATACAAGCCATTAAAAACCTACTTTTTGAGTATAAATAAATGCCCAAACATGGTGGGAGTTTTCGAAAACATAAACCCTACATTATGGCTCTTTTTTTTCTTTTATATAAGATTAAATAAATGATTTAGGTATGAGGTATCTTTTTGTGTTTTATTACTTAACTTAAGTTTAGTAATATGTATTTGTTTGGGTAAATGCAAAGAAAACAACTACAAATTCAAGAATTTTGATTCTGCAGTGCAGACATACACGCCTTCCAATCTCTTTCCTTAGAACAAGCTCGTAAAAAACTAAAGAAAACAGCTAAAAGATATTTATATCTGAAAATTTAGTCTCCCTACAGTATTACTTAAAAGTTGGTAGATGCCCCGTTTTAAAGAAAAATACCTCGTGTTAGAATCATTCAAGTAGGCATACACTACTCGGTGGAAAAACTTGAAGAAGGGATTTCACATGGGAATAGGGCAGGTGGATGTAAGAATCATAAAATAACAGAGAATGTTATTAATAATGAAAAATTTCCACATTTTATTTTTCCGAACTGTCAATAAATGTTACTCTACAATTTTTTATTATAGCCATTAGCAGATATATGTATATATGTACATATATACGTTCTAGATTTCTAAATCAAATAAAAAAGTTTTGATTTAAACATAAAATTCTATTATATATTAACTGTAAACCGTACCTCGTCTAAGCGAATTAAATAGGTATTCTATTTAGTAATTACATTTCAAATACTTAGCTAGAATTATAAAAGGTTTGTAAACCTCAAGACTGCTTCAATTACTCTTAATTTGGTCACCAAGTAGTGTTATTAAACAGTTGATTAACTTTTATTGCTTATCAGTCGCATAGGTAAGTGCTCTTATTACACGATAAGACCTTAATGTAATTTATTTTGTACTTCATTTAGTCTACGTAAAATTTCAAACAACCTGTAAGGACCTAATGAAGTAACAGCTAGAAATTGATAGTGAAATTGCGACTTTGCGACTAATAAACTGAGTGGCATAATTTGCTGTTTAATGGATAAACATCATCATTATAAGATGATCAGTTCTAAGACTGATTGGACACGCAGCTCTACTTTCTTCTATCCTGAGCTAATCTTCGTATTTCCCTATAGCTAGAACATCCCACATCCTTAACTATTTGTGACAGTAATCTAATGTAGGTCTACCTCTACTCCTGTTAACTCCTGTTTCTGCTTCTAAAATGTCTCCAACTAGACCTTCATACCTGAGAAGGTGTCCTGTCTGGCCTATTTCTTATTGATCTCCATAGTGGCCTCTGTTTTCCTATTCTTTCTAATACCTGCTTATTTCTAACCTTATCTATCCACGGTATGCTCATCCGCCTGCAACACCACATTTCAAAGGCTTCTAACCTTTTCCTTTCCATCTCCGCCACCGTCCAGGTTTCACAATCCGCGCTCCAGACTTACACCATGAACAAACTTTTTCGGATTTCTAAATTAACCGTTCGCGTGCATAGGAACAACTTCTTCCTGTTGAAGGCGACTTGACCCTGCGCTATGCTCTATGTTATACCTCTATTGCTCTTTCCATTCTGAATTATTTGGCTTAGATACCGAAAATTAGTCATTTCTTTTAATTTTTTGTCTCCTATCTTTGTATTTGCTCTTTGCCTACTCCTTTCTAACTTGTATACCAGTATTTTTGCCTTACTTTTATTTTTTTTTCACTCTTTCATACTATTTTGTCAATACCGCTTCCATTTTCTTTAAGGTTATCTCTAACTCCTCTTTGCTAGATGTAAGCATACTAATCTTTTGCCTTTGTATATCTATAAAGTTGTCCTCTCTTTAATGATGTTTATCGCATCTTCGACGTATAGATTACATAAAGTTCCGGTGACAGTATGCATCCTTGTCTGACTTCCTTTCTAATATTTACTTTTCTAAATTGCTGCTCAAGCTCTATAACTACCTGTTGCGCTTCTACAAACTATGTATGACACTTCAATCTCTGTATCTCATTCCCACAGTTTTAAGTGTATTTAACATTTTGTCCGATTTAACGTTGTCAAAATGTTTTTTTTTTTTTAATATACGAATCCAATAAAATACGCTCTCTCCTTTTTCTATCGTTTTCTCTATTTATTTTAAGCCCAAATTGGTACTTCCTTAATAGTTTTTCATCCCTTTTTTGCATCCTTCTCTGTAGAATTCTAGTTAAAACTTTTGACGTTTGACAATTTAAGCTAATTATTATAAATGTCTTGCATCTATCCGGGCCTCCCTTTTTTGGTATGGCTACTACTACGTTTCGTTTGTAGTCCTTTGAGTCATTTCCCGTCTTGTAAATATGACTAACTAGTCTGAACGTACGACGTCGTGTCCTGCATCTTTTAACATTTCCGCCTGTATCCCATCTATATCTGGTGCCTTATTATTCATTAAGTTTTTTAATGCTACATCAAACTCTTCTCTCATTATGAGGTAACTTAGTTCACCTATCTCCACACGATCTTCCTTCTCTAATATATCGCCCAACTCTTGGCCTGCGTATAGGATCTGTAAATATTCTTTCCACTCATCTGCATTTTCAGTTTTGGTTTGTTGTACTCAGAATATTATAATGTGGTGGTTGCCTATTTCTTTCCACATCTCAGTGTTGTGCATCAGAGTTCCATAGCGATCTTCATGATCTCTGCCACCCTGAGTGCTGAAGGAACTGCTTTCCTCTTTTAAGGACTTGTCTCAGTCTGGTTTCTCAATACGAATCCCCTCATTATGGTTGAACCTATGGTCCGGCTCCCTAAATTATCGAAACGCGTAAGCCGATTCACCCACTCTAGTTTGTACAAGAGCTTTTTTAAGGTTCAAGTCCCGTCGTATCGAAATACATAAACGTTTGAAAATAATAAGGATAAGCTCAAACAATTTAAACTAGGGGTGGTCAACCCAAATGATCTTACAAGCCACAATGGAAAGGCGGGCCGCATATTTTATACTTCAAATGTGTAGTAAAGGTAAAAATCTGAACAGTTTTAGAAAAGTAGATATTTAAAAAAAGAAATAAAGAAACAATCAAAGTTTAATATTTATTACATTCACAACATTAAGCAATACAAAATAAAAAACGTAGTGATAAATATAAACTTATTCTTATTTATTTTAATTTGTTATTTAAGTTTAATTTTCGGGAATGATAAAATAACATCATGCGGAGTAGTGTTGAATATTTTTCGAAAGATAAAAGTAATGAAAACAACATATTTACTCGCTACTATCCAGTGTTTTTTAGGGTGGGTACGCTTTGCTCCTTGTCTCACCGCTACGTGTTAATCTAATGAAATTGCTGGTTACTAAGAATGTTAATTTATAAAATTTGGGGAGTCCAAGCCGAATGAATTGGAGAGTCTCCGACAAACTCGCTATCTGACCATCCAAAGGTATTCATCCAATTGAACCACATGTTAACAGGAAGGAGTAGTTTCACCCAAAACCTGGAAATGGAACTACAAGTGTTACCAGAAGACTACATTTTTTTATATTTTATGTAAGTTTTCATGATACAAAATTCGAAATATGCAATAATAAAGACCTTTTTTCGGTTTTACGTTTGGTACCAGTAAAAAGGTCGTTTTCACGTCAAATTTAAAAACAGATTATTGTATTTTTTATTCTTATTATACTTTTGGTATATTTATATTATCATGACTTCGCTAATGATGCAGCGCAAATGAAAAAAAAAATTGATATACATCCTTAGCTGGAATATTCTAACAATTTGAAAGACGAGTTGTGCATTGTACTATTTCTTGTTTCCACCAACGAATGCTTAGAGTATTTGGAGTTCATTTATAACAAATTCGAAGCACTTTACTCGCTACAAAGAGGTTCACGATTTAGCAAAAGCTTTTATATCACAACAGATTTCATATCACAACATAAAAATGTTTCATTAAAATGTTCCCATCAACGTGCAGCTGATTTCTGCTTTCCAAAAGGAGACACAAGTCAACAAGAAAAGTAATAGCATCAATAATTTCAACGAATATGCTTTATGGAACACATGATTTACCTTAGAGAGATAAAAAATATCATGAAGATATTCTTGAAGACATGTGCAAACTTAAAATTCAAGCTGGTGACTACTTTTCAAAAGAACAGATCGAAAAATATGCAGAACGTGCCTCCCACGTCACCATAGATTCAATATGAAATAAGTAAACAAAAACAAAAATTTGTAAGTTATCGAGACATTCGTAACGCAAACAACGCATCTGCCTAAATTATCTTGACGGATATATTAGGGAAAGTCTAACATTCCATTAATATTCGATTTTCGACTAAAAAACGATGATGATAAGGAATTTCGGACGTTAATATATAGAAACAATTTACTTCTGAACAACTGAAATCCCAGTGATATGAAATGAAATAATAAATTTTTATAAAGATTTGAGTCTTCGTCGAAAATTCATGCCTAAAATGTTCTGCGAAGCTTGATGGTCTCAAAAATAAGGATGTATCACCACAAAAACTTATGTAATGGCAAGTACGTAAGTATGATGTATGAAGATTTTTTAAAATAGACGGAAAGTTTCTGTACCCACCACAATTTAAGTGGTTTCTACGTGAATAAATTCTCTAGATTTTTAACTTGTTATTATTGAGCATGTATGAAGTAGATATTACTTACACTGTCGATGGTGCAGTTTTAATGAAACATGTTGAGTATTAACAATTATTAATCAAGATTTTATTTTTTCTGAATGACTTACAACTTCTCAATAGTTTATCTTTAAAATGAACATAATCTGATAATTTTGTCAGTTTCTAATATTTATCTGAAGAAATGTTTAGACCAGGGATGGGTAACTCAAATAATCTTGCGGGCCATGTTGAAAATAAATTATTAATAGGCATTAGATTTACACTCACTATAGACATTTTTGTGAACTCATAACCATAAACTCTTTAATAAAACAGGAATTAAAACACTTGGCAAGTTTCACAATGTTCATTTATTTCTCTGACGATCGTTTCGGTGTTTAAACCATTTTCAAAGAGTATACAAAAATTTACTGTAATAAATTTAATTTTATAAAAATGTTTCACCAAGTGCCAAGCGAATCTACAATTTCAAAAATAAAACAGGCATTATTTGTCATACATATATTCAAAAGAATAGTATTTTAAATGTTTATTTTACTCTCACAGTTTCAACAGTTAATTTATGAATGAATAACGTATTTTTCTAATATATTAATTTACTGCTTTGGTTGTTATAATCATCATCATCATAGGGTCGTTGGTCCTGAGACTGGTTAGGTTAGATAAGGTACCTCCATTCTTTCCTGAACTAATCTTCGCATTTCTCTAAAACTAGAACATCCCACATCGTGAACTATTTGTGAACAGTAATCTAATCTAGGTCTACTTCTACTCCTTTTTAACTCCTACTTCTGTTTCTAATATGTCTGTAACTACCCCGTCGTGCCTGAGAAAGGTTTCCTATCTCGCCTATTTCTTATTGATTTCATAGCGCTCTCTATTCTCCTTCTCATGTTAATACCTCTTCATTTTTAACCTTCTCTATCCTCGGTATCATCATCATTCTTCTGTAACACCACATTTCAAACGCTTCTAACCTTTCCTCTTCGTCCGCGCCCACCCATCAGAATATTTCATCCAACCACCTACAGTTTATAATGGTTAAAAACAGGCAATACAGTTATCAAACCAAATCAGGTTAATAAACCTCTTTGATTATTTATTTACCACTCGTAAATTTTGATTGATTGCGTCATATATATGTATGTTAGGCAAAGTTATAATTAATTTACTTATAAATCTATTTACTTAACGACACTAGTGCCGCCTAGCAGAAGTTGCTTGTGTCTACCAGAGATGTTATTTATTTAAAATATTAACTTTAAAATGCAAAAACAAAATAAAAAATACCTATTTTTATCTTGCATTTAAATACTCTTTTGAGAAAAGCATTTTGTGTTTTATTAAAAATACTTTTCCAAACATATTTTCCAAATGCAATGCAGAATACATTTTTGCCGTTAAAGGTTTTGCTAGTTTCACCGATCGAACGTTATATAAAATGGTGAATAAAAGTTGCTCACAGCTTAAAAAGGGGACAAAGGGACATTCCCTAAATGCCTTCTAATTCTTTAACTGAAGAGAGCCCAAAAAATTCTAAACTACTTGGAAATGGATAATCTAAAATATTGGACCGATATTGTTTTCCGGGTTCAATGTCATGATGCATGGAATTTTGAAGTTCCAAATTGATATCAGTACCTGCCAAATAACCATTTATAGTACCATTAGCAAGGAACTACGAAATTCTACGTCAGCTGTGCAAAATTGAAAACTACAAGATATTGTAGTGTGCTAATAAATACATATAATCCAAAATTCTTATAAAACGATTCGAAAAACTTCACTTATTTGATGAATCCAAAGCTAAAAAGACCATGAATTCCATTTCTTGCTATTAGTACAATGTGTAAAAGATCGGAAACAAAATGGAGCTGTAAATATTTTTATATAAAATGATTGATGTTGATTTTACATCAATATAAAATTATTTGCAACTTTATACTGATTTTTCACGGTAAACAAGCTATTTTGGCATCGGTGTTTTTTTTCCAATTAAAACGGGTGACAAAGGTAAATAAGGAAGCAAATAGAAAAATTATTTATTGCTGAACTGAAGAAACTATAACATAAAGATAGAAAAACTATATCTCAATTACTTCAAACAGAAAAATATGAATCATACTCAATCTTCGCAGCTAGTGATATAATGCAAAAGAAAGTATTTATTTGAAAAAAGTATTTGCATTTAAAATACAAAAGGGAAATCTATTTTGTATTTTACATTTAAAATAACAAATCAAAAAAAAATTGCATTTTCTATTTGAATACTTTTAAAAAACAATTTTGCACATCTCTGCAATCTTTTTGTGGGGACAAGTCAAGTTCGTCAGATGAATTTTTTGCCCCAGCAAACCTGCATATTTATTGTAAACTTTATCAAAATTATTGGAGTTGTTTTCGAAAACGCGATGAACACAAACAAATATATAAATATTGCAGGTGTGCTAGTATAAGATATCAGCGTAGGTTAAAATGCTCCTGTTATACAACAGAAGGGTTACTTCAACAAAAGATTAAAAAACTGCGTTACATAGATTTGAGGTAGATTAAATTTTATTTCTTTGGTGTTTTTGATGTGTACGTTAATGAAATTTTATAAATCCTATATTACCATAATTGCACCAAATATAATACATACGTTTTACATATGAGGTGTTCTTCAAACTAAGTTTGTGAAAGTCAAGTACCTTATAACTTTTTAATTAGTCTTAAAATTAACTTGAAATTGTTTACGTAAGTAAGTAGCTGCATAATAAATTAACTTCGCTTAAACAACGCGAAATAAGAAACCCTGGAAACTTTGCAGTTATAAAATCACTTCCGGCAGTGAAACCCGAAGTATTTACAAAAGTTTCTCGTAATTTCTTTACTTATATTACTACAAAGATTAAATTCTCTCAAATAAAAAAAATCCAAAATTTAATTTTAATAAAAGTGGTTGTTAATCCTATGGTAATTAACCAGAATTAAGGCTCCAGACCAAAATCGCTCCAAAATTTTTTTTATTTTCCTATGATGTATGCTACAATAAAACAAAAATGTGTCTCTCGAGCCTCAAATATAACCATTGCACCATAATCTTACCATTGCACCCTCAGAAATGACCAGAAATCGATGAAAAAAATTTTGGAGCGATTTTCGTCTGGAGCCCCAATTCTAGGAATTTTATGAAATTCCGATATTGTACTAGGAAATGGATACAACTAATGCTTTCTGTGAATAAAATACTCTAACATATCAGCCCGAGCAGGGGCATTAAATAAACTCGAATCTGTCATAAATGTACCTAACCAAACAATGACAATGCAGGTAATTAATTATCCAGAATTGGGACAATTTTGAAAAATTATCATTCAAAAATATTTTTTTTGTCATGTTAGCGCGGAAAGCTCGTTTTGCATGCTATGAAATAGGGAAGAAATGGCCCCTTTTCAGTCGTGTTTTAGTCGAGAGGAAATGAAATTAGTCTTTTGAGCGCATGCGCCGATGTTTATGAGCATGCGCAGAAATCAGTTGTTCAATGACAATGTCTTTCTAACCTCTAAATCATTTACTCTTATTTCGCCAACAATCAATTTAATGACGAGCTTTCCGCACAAACATGACAAAAAATAGTATACGTACCTCGGGAAGAAACAGGGTTATCCCAGACTGCATGTTTGCCACCTTCGCCTTCGGCTCGGGTGACAATTCACATGCAGTCTGAAAAAACCCTGTTTCTTCCCTCGATACGTAATGTACTATTTATTTATGAAGTTATAAAAGACTGTCTCCCCCACCTTCTAATATCTAATCTACGTTGGAGTATTTTATTCACAGAACGCTTTACTTTTATACATTTCCTAGTACAATATCGGAATTTCATACAATTCGTACGATTGGGGCTCCAGACCAAAATTTCTTCATCGATTTCTAAGGGTTTATTGATTATATTTGAGGTGGGGAGTCACATTTCATTTCTTTTAATATTAATAAAAGAATTTTATGCAGTGACAATCATGAGATTAGGAAATTAAAAGCTTCTGCCCTTGATCTCCTCACCCATCTCTTCTCGTACCTACAGTT
>NW_020438973.1:36335-45932 GCF_000699045.2 Agrilus planipennis | reverse complement strand
TTTCCTGTATAAATGAAGTTAAATACCCTAACATACGCAGCATATATAAGTTACCACAAGCCTATCATTTCTATGATAGAATATCATTAGATTTAATTTAGTAATAATAAGTTTATGAATAATTGTAAATAAATCTGTTAAATTTATACGCAAATTAAAAAATTTTTTTTTGACTAAAATTTATAAATTAAATAATTGTCGGATAGCATAAAGAACTTCGTTCCTTTCGGGTGTCGCACGACACCACACGGCTTTTTTATTTATTAAACTGAAAAACAATTGATGTTCAAATCATGTTATTACTGTACATACTTCGTCTCAAAATTAGGTAACTTAATAAATTTCAGCAATTATTTTATGCAGGGTCCAGGACCATCGCGTAGGTAAAAGTCGAGTCGTTTCTGTGCACAAAGAATTTTGCGCCCTTCTCCGTATGATACAAGATTTGTAAATTATAACAAAGTGATTAATTTCATTTCTAAAAGTATTAATCTAGTTAGAAACGAAAATGTAAAATTAAGCTTGTGCATTTGCAAAGGTCTCACACAGCTTATTTCACTTACATACATGCGGATTCTGAGGATCCATCTTAGGATTTAAAAGAAACACATTAATATATATTAAATATACATGAACACTTGCTCACGTTGATCTTTTCAAATACGTAGATTGTAGCAACCACATTACTTGTTGTTTCTACTGCATTGTCTGTCCCTGACAGCAATTGTTTCTCGCACTCCCAATCATAGAAAGAAGTGTGAACCCCCTAAACCCCTAAGGCTACGCTGAAATTGTTCTCCCCTCTTCCGCAAGTGTCACCAATTGCGAATACCTTCTGCAGAAAACCCGACTTTTGTGTCAACAGCACATTACGTTTTCTTTTTGGAATTGAATCACAAACACATCATCATCTGTAAGTCATTCGCGCTTTTTATGAAATTGAAGTACAGAGCTGCCATAAAATATCTCACAAAGATGAATAAGAGCCGATGGAATTATTTGAATAAATGTCTATAGTTTATAGGCAGTCTGGCTCTTCATCTGCCACCATAAAAAGTTGGAGCCGAGAATTCAAGAATTTTAAAGAGTTGCTGGAAGACCATCCCAGGTTAGGACGTCTAGGCACTGTCGTCACTGAAGAAAGTAAAAACGGTTGTTCTAGAAGATGGCAAATCAACTTCTGAGAGATAGCTACAGCCATAGGCGTAGTAAAGAACGAATCAGCGACATTTTACACATAAAGAGCCGAAATTTCGCAGGAGCTTTTGTACACCTGTGGCGATAATCTTGACGCCACTCTTTTTTAAGACTATGAAGAGATTTTTTCATCAACTAGCTTCCTTAAAAAACTACAATAAACGGGGACTTTCACCGAATTGCTGACAAACGTTCGTCAAGTGGTTGTCGATAAAAGGAGAGGCAAACTAGCGAAAGAAGTTTTATTTTTGCATCAATCCTCCCGTGCACAGTGTGCAAATTGTAAGGCGTGCCCCTATTAAGACAGGATTTGACGAAATCGACAACTCACCATATAGTCCACACCTAACCCCAAGTGACTATTTCAATTTGAAAAAAAGCCTCCGATAACGAAGATTTTTCACTGGGTTAAACGCTTTAAATGTTAGAAGTGTATTGAAGTAAAGGGAGATGCAAAGAAAATAAATTTTAAGCTTAAAACTATTCGTCAATGGTCTAAATGTCTAAAATTTTGTATTCTTCTTTTTTCTTCCCTCACCTAGTATAACCTATAGAAGTTATTCTTTTAAGTTTTAAAAAACAGAATTGTAGAGCAATGTTTTAGAATGGTAGATCATACACTTTCGGTAGATCGCATATTGGACGAGCGCCGCTACTTTTCTAGTATTAAATTCTGAAGATCCTTTTTATTAATTAAAATAAAACGTAATCCAATTTTGAAAATTCTGTTATCCTGACAACTGATTTCAGACTCTTATTTAAGAAAAAATGCAGAAATTTCATTTTAGCAGGTAGCACAGAAAGGGTAGCTTTTTACGAAGTTGCTATACGAGGGTGGATTGATAAGTTTCCGGCCTGACCAAGNTTTATTTAAAATATTAACTTTAAAATGCAAAAACAAAATAAAAAATACCTATTTTTATCTTGCATTTAAATACTTTTTTGAGAATAGCATTTTGTGTTTTATTAAAAATACTTTTCCAAACATATTTTCCAAATGCAATGCAGAATACATTTTTGCCGTTAAAGGTTTTGCTAGTTTCACCGATCGAACGTTATATAAAATGGTGAATAAAAGTTGCTCACAGCTTAAAAAGGGGACAAAGGGACATTCCCTAAATGCCTTCTAATTCTTTAACTGAAGAGAGCCCAAAAAATTCTAAACTACTTGGAAATGGATAATCTAAAATATTGGACCGATATTGTTTTCCGGGTTCAATGTCATGATGCATGGAATTTTGAAGTTCCAAATTGATATCAGTACCTGCCAAATAACCATTTATAGTACCATTAGCAAGGAACTACGAAATTCTACGTCAGCTGTGCAAAATTGAAAACTACAAGATATTGTAGTGTGCTAATAAATACATATAATCCAAAATTCTTATAAAACGATTCGAAAAACTTCACTTATTTGATGAATCCAAAGCTAAAAAGACCATGAATTCCATTTCTTGCTATTAGTACAATGTGTAAAAGATCGGAAACAAAATGGAGCTGTAAATATTTTTATATAAAATGATTGATGTTGATTTTACATCAATATAAAATTATTTGCAACTTTATACTGATTTTTCACGGTAAACAAGCTATTTTGGCATCGGTGTTTTTTTTCCAATTAAAACGGGTGACAAAGGTAAATAAGGAAGCAAATAGAAAAATTATTTATTGCTGAACTGAAGAAACTATAACATAAAGATAGAAAAACTATATCTCAATTACTTCAAACAGAAAAATATGAATCATACTCAATCTTCGCAGCTAGTGATATAATGCAAAAGAAAGTATTTATTTGAAAAAAGTATTTGCATTTAAAATACAAAAGGGAAATCTATTTTGTATTTTACATTTAAAATAACAAATCAAAAAAAAATTGCATTTTCTATTTGAATACTTTTAAAAAACAATTTTGCACATCTCTGCAATCTTTTTGTGGGGACAAGTCAAGTTCGTCAGATGAATTTTTTGCCCCAGCAAACCTGCATATTTATTGTAAACTTTATCAAAATTATTGGAGTTGTTTTCGAAAACGCGATGAACACAAACAAATATATAAATATTGCAGGTGTGCTAGTATAAGATATCAGCGTAGGTTAAAATGCTCCTGTTATACAACAGAAGGGTTACTTCAACAAAAGATTAAAAAACTGCGTTACATAGATTTGAGGTAGATTAAATTTTATTTCTTTGGTGTTTTTGATGTGTACGTTAATGAAATTTTATAAATCCTATATTACCATAATTGCACCAAATATAATACATACGTTTTACATATGAGGTGTTCTTCAAACTAAGTTTGTGAAAGTCAAGTACCTTATAACTTTTTAATTAGTCTTAAAATTAACTTGAAATTGTTTACGTAAGTAAGTAGCTGCATAATAAATTAACTTCGCTTAAACAACGCGAAATAAGAAACCCTGGAAACTTTGCAGTTATAAAATCACTTCCGGCAGTGAAACCCGAAGTATTTACAAAAGTTTCTCGTAATTTCTTTACTTATATTACTACAAAGATTAAATTCTCTCAAATAAAAAAAATCCAAAATTTAATTTTAATAAAAGTGGTTGTTAATCCTATGGTAATTAACCAGAATTAAGGCTCCAGACCAAAATCGCTCCAAAATTTTTTTTATTTTCCTATGATGTATGCTACAATAAAACAAAAATGTGTCTCTCGAGCCTCAAATATAACCATTGCACCATAATCTTACCATTGCACCCTCAGAAATGACCAGAAATCGATGAAAAAAATTTTGGAGCGATTTTCGTCTGGAGCCCCAATTCTAGGAATTTTATGAAATTCCGATATTGTACTAGGAAATGGATACAACTAATGCTTTCTGTGAATAAAATACTCTAACATATCAGCCCGAGCAGGGGCATTAAATAAACTCGAATCTGTCATAAATGTACCTAACCAAACAATGACAATGCAGGTAATTAATTATCCAGAATTGGGACAATTTTGAAAAATTATCATTCAAAAATATTTTTTTTGTCATGTTAGCGCGGAAAGCTCGTTTTGCATGCTATGAAATAGGGAAGAAATGGCCCCTTTTCAGTCGTGTTTTAGTCGAGAGGAAATGAAATTAGTCTTTTGAGCGCATGCGCCGATGTTTATGAGCATGCGCAGAAATCAGTTGTTCAATGACAATGTCTTTCTAACCTCTAAATCATTTACTCTTATTTCGCCAACAATCAATTTAATGACGAGCTTTCCGCACAAACATGACAAAAAATAGTATACGTACCTCGGGAAGAAACAGGGTTATCCCAGACTGCATGTTTGCCACCTTCGCCTTCGGCTCGGGTGACAATTCACATGCAGTCTGAAAAAACCCTGTTTCTTCCCTCGATACGTAATGTACTATTTATTTATGAAGTTATAAAAGACTGTCTCCCCCACCTTCTAATATCTAATCTACGTTGGAGTATTTTATTCACAGAACGCTTTACTTTTATACATTTCCTAGTACAATATCGGAATTTCATACAATTCGTACGATTGGGGCTCCAGACCAAAATTTCTTCATCGATTTCTAAGGGTTTATTGATTATATTTGAGGTGGGGAGTCACATTTCATTTCTTTTAATATTAATAAAAGAATTTTATGCAGTGACAATCATGAGATTAGGAAATTAAAAGCTTCTGCCCTTGATCTCCTCACCCATCTCTTCTCGTACCTACAGTTATAACTGTAATATGAATTTTGAAAAATTATCATTGAAAAAAAAGTCATAAAAAACTGTCTCTCCCACCTTCTAATATCTAATTCTGTTATGTAGAAAGACCGGAAATTGATGAAAACATTTTTGGAGCGATTTTGGTCTGGAGCCCCAATTCTAACCTAACCTATAAATGATCATCTATCAGGCTATTGTGTAAAATGCGAAAATTCGATGCAGCTGTTAATAATAAATTTATAAGTATTTTCGTTTCTTCCTCCTGATTTGCAAATCCCAATTAAAATCTGTTTCTATAATTTTCTACGGATAATTATAAAGCCAATTGGTGCCATGATAAATTCATGCATGACATTAAAGCAAGTAGCAGCACAGCTTTTAGCGTTGAAAACAAACGCTATTGGTTTTAACCACATTTCCAAAACACACACGCACACACCCTGTCCATAAAAGATGATTAAATACCCGACTACCTCGATGGTACGAACATGAAATTCCGACTAATTAAATAATCGAAAACATCAAATCAATCTGCATAGGCGAATGATCAGGATACCGTGGATAGAGAAGGTTAGAAACGAAGAGGTACTAGAAAGAGTAAGAGAACAGAGGACTCTGTGGAAGTTAATAAGAAATAGGCGAGATAGGTTAGTAGGACGCCTTCTCAGGCATGGGTGGGTTGTTCTAGTTTTAGGGAAATGCGAAGTTTAGCTCAGGATAGGAAAGAGTGGGGGTACGTGTCCAACCAGTCTTAGGACTGACGACCTTATGATGATGAATATTCTTTTTGACGCTTACTTAACACAAACTAAAAGAGTAGCAATTTTACTCGCCAGGAATTGATCAGAAATTTATGGTCAAGCTGTTGCGTTGATTCAAAATGGCTACGTAGATTTATTAAGCACCACTTTTCACGAATTCCCATCATACAACGAGTATTAATTTTCAACATATGCACATAACAAACATTTAGGGCGAAATTCAAGTTGAAAGAGGATGCGTCAGTCATGTTCAAAGGCTTTATGTGCTATCGATTTGCCATCCGCTCTTGTTATCTTCAAACTGATGTAATGAACACGTCGCAGTAATACAATTAACCAGTCAACGAATAGTTTTTTTTAACGTTCTAACCAATAAGGGTACGTGCCGTGCAACGTCAATGATGCAAACTTTATCAAAGACAAATGGACTCTCCTGAAAGTTTAACAGGTTTGAAAGCTGCTCCTATAATAGAATATGTATAGTCATAACGTCAATGTTCCCTATACTTCAGTNTAGCAAGGAGATCGGGCTGAAACTATAGCTACAAGCTATCCAAGGATGGTACTATAGAATGTCACCTCAAGGTAGGCCTAGTGGCGTCATCTCTTGGTTAGGCCGGAAACTTATCAATCCACCCTCGTATCTCCGAAGTTAATGAAGGTCCAGATAAAACTAATGCTTATTACACATTTTTTTTATTTCTATGTGAAGTCTCATTTGTGAAAATTTGCCTTTAGGCTCTGATTTATCTACATACAAAGGAATTAAAAGTTCTATACCATTTTTCGAAAATTTAATTTGGGGATTCTTTAGTTGAACGTGTTGCATTTATAAATATTAATACGTGGACGTTTTTTCATCAACAGGGCAGACAACAGCTACTACAGAACAAAATAAAGGATAGAATTACGCTAAAACTTCATTGATGAGATTTTTTTGCTAATGCCGCTACAATCGCCGAGTTTTCTTCTCCTACTTCTTATCCTATTAACATAAAAAATGAAAGTTGTTATTTATATGATATAATTTTAATTTATGTTTTAAAGTAACACTGGCGCATAAATTAATCATGTTCAACAAAAAATAAATAATTTTTAATTAAGTAACTAACAATGGCGGGCAATGTGATAATTTCCGCCGGTTGTAGTAATAATATACACCTACAACAGATAATTAATTTCATGAATATTTTATAACAAAATTTATTAGCAACTGCAATAATAAATAATACAAATGTATAAAGTTCATATAAACAAACAGAACTGGGTGCACGAACTTTAAAAATACTAAAAAAAATTATTTGGTTTTCTTTTTTAAAATAAAATTCGAAACTCACATGCCATGCTGTCAAATAAATATAAACTTGTTCATAGTGCATAACTATTTTCACTTATATATGTGTAAATACGTACAAGTAGCTGGCACTTAGGATTGTAAAGGTTAAATATTAGGTATTGACCTGAAAAAGATATTGTTATGTTTCAAATGCACTTGAATTTACGCCGAACAATTTTTTATAATAGAAATATGAAACTTTGTACTCCGAATTATTTTTTTTCTTATTAATTACTATTATATGATTAACGTAGCTTGACGTTATGAATACAACCAGTCGAAAAACATAAAATTTATTATATAAAAACTTACCTTCTTACTGATATTTACCTACATGCACATTAATGGCCCTAGTTTCACTGCTAAGCTAAAGGCATAGCTAAAATAGATGTCAATAATCGTTATAGTTAATGAATAAAAAAATTTAACTGTTGCATGATATTAATAGGATAAATCAACCACTGGCGGTCTAGATTGTTTTCAACCTAGAGTTAAGTGGACAAAAGGGTCGATCATTCCGAAAGTTTCCAGTTATGTATTTCGTCAATAGCCATTAGTACAATTGGTAGGTACTCAATAGGTTCAAGTAAAATAAGATTAGGCACAAGGAAATTACAACCACTGAATATTAATGTTTACATAACTTAAACAAACAAATTATCATTTGTTTTTGATATAATAAGGTCGTCAATGAAAGTGTCATCGGTTTTGTTAACTTTGTAGCCGATTTTAAGTACATTTTAAAATTTTTTACTTACATAATTTCAGGGTCATGCTAGTTACATCATATGAAAATATTTATTTTAAAAATAATCATGCCTAATAGAAATCATTTATTCAAATAAAATTATGCTATTAAAGAAAAGGGAGAATNGAAATCGCGATCCGCGTCTGGCAGTTTCGACAGAATACAGACCACTTCGAATTATTTTGTTCGATTAAGCTAACGTGCCTATCACGTTGAGGTTGGCTACGCCGGGATTCATTTTCAGTAAGTAGATATCCATTTATCCACACAAGTGGACCTTATTTGGAGCATACGTAATCCTAAAATGTAGCATCGTGCTACAGATGGTGTTTACCGCGCCATTTGTAGTATTTTCTAAATCGCACTATTTGTATTTTCGATTTAAATACTTTTAAAAAACCATTTTATACATCTCTGGTGTGTACGAACGTTGAAAAAACTACTGCGCCTCTGAGAAAATAGAGGTGAACAGCAACATCTTACAAACCTCATGACGGACTTTTGAGAATACTTGAAATATTCCAAAAAGTTTGTCAAAAATCTATAATCTAGGACAATCACTTTGAATGCAATAACATTTATAGGAAAAAACCTTATCCCAGTGTACACAAAGAAATATTAGTAAGTTATCGGAGTCGTCCTGAATTTGAAGGAAAGAAACTACTCCGGAAGTTCCGAAAAATGCATTATCAATTAGCTTGTTTCAACTAAATGGATCAGTGGTGGTGGACAGTGAAGAACGAACTAGTTTATGTTGCAAGAAATTTTTCTCGAAGATTGGATGAGGACCAAAAAAACATTAAATCGCTTAAACAAGTTTCTTTATTGATGAACTATAATAACCAACATGCATACAGCATCGGAGATGGAAGGACTTTTGAAGATCCTCACCATACAAAGAAGGTAACTGCAACACCCGGCGGCCTTTAAACCCGAGTCAGAACAGTAAAAGTTCATTGTTGAAAAATAATTTCTTTGGGGGGAGATGTAATTTTTATTTGTTGAAAATTATACGTTTGTATTCCGAGAAGAAACTTCCAGCGCTCCAGAGTCAACGTCAGTTTAAATTAGTATGATATAAAAGCGCAGTAGTGTCCTAAGGTGGCATATGTTTTATCGAAAATGGGTTATTGCATAATCGAAGGAAATGATTCATAATTTCGGCTCCCTTTTTCAATTTTGAACGCGTGGAATTTCGCACTTTACGGCAGTGGCGTATCGTGAATTTCTGATACCCGGAAGTTAGTCGAGATTTCAATGGATAGGGGCGTACAAAGGCCTTTAATTTAGTATTTGAGGAGATATTATAAGCGTAAATTGAAAATACATGAGCTTATTTACAAATAGCTTGCTTTATAGACTTATATACACAGATAGACACGTATTTAGGGTACTATATATATTTTATTAAAATGGAATGATATAATAGCAAACTAGGGTGCTATCAGTGAATCGTGAAGTTCACGCGGTCAACTTCCCAGTATAAAGTAATATATAAGCAAATATTTTTCAGAAAAATTCCAAATTTACTTTTTAGAACGAAGTTCCTTATGGAAGATTATGGAAAAACTCTTCCTTACAAAAGAGCGTTAAACGCTATTTTTCTTCCGCTGCACTTACTGCCTGCGGAGAGAGGCAGAGAGAAAGTAATCCATCTACTCACACAACTCGGTTTTTATTAAATAATTCGATAACAACGCAGATAGGGTGCGTACGATTTTTTGAGATTTTTACGAGGAAAACAATGTGTTCAGTCCGTATTTTTTGGAATCAATAGTTTTCAAGTTATTTAATTTTTAATGAAAAGAGCTATGTGATTTAATAAACTGCGACATGTAATAAACTGAAAAAATCGAGGTCTACTTCTACTCC
>NW_020438973.1:26668-31669 GCF_000699045.2 Agrilus planipennis | reverse complement strand
ATCATTCTTTGTTGTTATGTCGTCTTGAAAAAAAGCTGAGATAGAAAATAATTTTTCAAGAGATCGTTTAAAGCAGGGGTGGTCAACCTAAATGATCTTGCAGGTCACTTTGGAAATAAATCATAACTCCACGTATCACATATAAAATTATAAATCTCCACATTAGATTTAGACCCACTACAGACTTTTTTGAACTCATTACTGCAAATTTATTAGTAAAATAGGCAATATTTGTCGTATATGTTCACAAGAATGTTGTTTTAAAACCGAAGTTAATTTTTTGACATAATTTCGTCAGTTAACAGTTAATAGATGCATAAATAATGTATTTTTTTTTTAATACATTGCTTTTCGCTATTTTGGCCATTATAAATAATAATTCTATTTTGTAAAACTATGATGAATCTCGCGGACTGGAAAAATATTCAAGGCAGGCCGCGAGTTTACTACCTCTCGTCTAAAACACCAAACCATAATAAGTACCTTATAAGTTATTTCTTTTGTGTGCAGAATCACATGAATTACAACTTCATATAATCATTAAATGAGTCGTTTTTACGTATATGCTTCATGGCCTAAACGCTCAATAATCATTCAATCAGTTTAATCATGATCAATATGGACTATTATGTAACGTAAAACTGTTTCACTTCACTTTGAGGCGACTGAAATTATAATTCAACCCATCTGCTAATGTTTAATATGTTTTATAAAGGAAATGTACTATTTAAAAGTCTCAGTAATGAAATATTTAACGGAAAAGAGTATAATCAACTAATGAATAACAATGTAGTTTTGAAATCAGTTCAAAACTACAATATTTACGATTTTTAGCTAGCTTTGCCTTCTTCGCACGATCCTATGGATATATCGGGAAGTCCCTGTAAGTTATTTCGTCAACTTCTTTGACCTTCTTCATAGAAATTCGAATTTCATTTTTAAGGATAAGTTTCTGACGTTTCAAGGAACAACTTAGTAAAAAAACTTAATCAACTACCTGATTATGAATCAGTATAGTCTTAGTAAATCAGTAAATATATTTAAAAAATACCCTTATTTGAAAGTGTAATTGAAATATATTTACGAACAATAGCCAGAGAAAAATNAAGTTGCAGCTGATTCACCATTCTTATTTTCTTCTAATGATTTATATGTATATATTTATTTAACACTATCACAAACGAACCGTTTGAAACCGATATTTCTCATGATTAACATTTAAGTTCGCTAAATTTTAATTTGCTTCAATTAAATGTATATAAATATTATTTTTTACTGTGAATCAATACTTTTTTTCTGATCTACGGATTTTTAAACACTATTATTAACGCTAATATTTTGTGAATATATTATTAGAAAGTTAATTTGAATGATCCGAGCTTATTGAAACGATAGTGGACACCTCCTCAAGTAACTAGCAAGGGCATCTTGCAATGAATTCGATAACTTTTAAGTGGGTCCTTCACTGTTACAATGATTAAGAATTTGCGAATGATTAAAAGGAGCGCAATGCCAGAATTTGGAGCACTCACATTTTTAGTCCAACAACTGTACGTAAAATGCCTTTTTAAATTAATATTAGGGTGTTTTAGTGGAGTCCAATTTCTAAGTTGAGTTACCGCCATGATCAGTAATTACGTGAAACACTGTTCTCACTGCCTCCTTCTACTGGGACTTATCCTAGTGTTCGAGTTGAGTGCCAACAGTGCGAGAAATGCCAACCCAGATATTAATCCCTGGGTTACATACGGAATTACCTGGACCATCATTCTCTACTTCTTTAAGGCGATTCTGTTTGTGCCTGTTCCACAAGCCATTTGCAATTTCGCAGGATTAGTATTTTACAATGCATTTCCGAAGAAAGTGTCGTTCAAGGGATCGAAAACTATCGCTCCGTTTATTTGCTTCAGAGTGGTGACCCGAGGAGATTATCCAGAGTTAGTGCATCTTAATGTAAAAAGAAATATGAAGACTTGTTTGGATACAGGATTAGAAAATTTCTGTATAGAGGTGGTTAGCGACAAAGCTATTGGACTCCAGAAGCAATTAAAACTTCGCGAAGTTGTCGTTCCAAATTCTTATCGTACTAAAAGTGGAGCGATGTACAAAGCTCGTGCTCTTCAGTATTGTCTAGAAGATGATGTCAGTGTTTTATCAGATGATGACTGGGTAGTTCATTTGGATGAAGAAACGCTCCTAACAAATGATTGTATTCAAGGAATTTTAAATTTCGTATCTGATGGTAAACATTATTTTGGACAAGGATTAGTAACTTACGCCAACGAACCTGTAGTCAATTGGGTTACCACTCTTGCCGATAGCGCAAGAGTTGCTGACGATTTGGGAAAATTAAGGCTGACTTTAAAAATGTTCCATAAACCTCTGTTTAGTTGGAAGGGATCTTTCGTTGTGGCGAAGGTAAGCTTATAAGTTTACGTTTTCATTCAAACCTACTTCTAGAAATTTTAGAGTCAAACGTGTAGGTACGATTATCTAAAGTGATTTATACGAAATATATTTTTAATTATTGCATTTTAGTTCGCAGCAGAAAAGAGAGTATCATACGACAATGGGGTAAACGGTTCGATAGCAGAAGACTGTTATTTCGCTTTGAAGGCCTTTAACGAAGGATACACTTTTAATTTTATAGAAGGTGAAATGTGTGAGAAATCTCCATTCAGTATTTGGGACTTCTTAAGACAACGTAAAAGGTGGTATCAGGGTATATATTTAGTGGTACATTCAGATAAACTGCCTTGGTCAAAGAAGTTCTTCGTGGCAGTTCTTCTCTATAATTTCTTCTTTACTCCATTGTATACTTGCAATATGATATTATCCTCCTTTTATCCTATTCCTTATCCACCTATAATAGACTTTGTAAGTGCTTTAACAGCTGCTGTTAACATTTATATGTTTATATTTGGTGCTGTAAAGTCGCTGACTTTGAGCAAAGTAAGTATGCTTCAACTACTTTTGTGCGTTTTCGGTTTGGCAATCGTGATACCCGTGAACATGTTTATCGAAAACATTGCAGCTGTTTGGAGTGTTGTTGGGAAAAAGCACCAATTCGAAATTGTTGATAAGAAAATTCAATCTGTTGCTGGCGAAAGTAACAAGGAAAATAATAGATTTTCATTGGCTACCAAAAATTTTGTGTCTGTTGTCTTGCAGGGAGTAAAGAGCGTGTTCAAAAAGAATTTAGACTAGAAAATCTTGCATTAAAAATGCAGTTACCAAGATTAATTGGTTAAATTACAAATTTAATCTTTTATTTCCTTTTACTTACTTTCCATACTATTTCTGGATATATCAAATTAGAAGTTCCACATACTATTGTTTTATATATTATCCAATTGAATTTTTACAAAAAGATCGATAAGACTTAATTTTTGAACCGCAAAATTTTATTTCATATTTTGTACTTGTTATGGCTGTCTAAAGTGATTTTTATTTTGTAAGTACCTATTTTAATATTTTCATATTATTTTCAACTCTGTATATGTAAAAATTTAAAAATTTTAACGTTTAATTGTAACTATTATTTAATTTTTAAGAACCAATACCAATCAATGACCATGATAATATTTTAAGATAATTTCAAATATTTTGCAATCAGATTTATTGTCTTTTACAGTAATAGTCACTAAATTTGATGATGAAAATTTATGGGATTATTTTATAAAAAATTAAGGAATTACGGTTCAAACTTTAATAAAAAAATCTGATAACTTACTTACCACACTAAGGAATTTATTTCAAAACCTAATCTTCATTTAAATGAGTTTTAAATTTTGATTGTACCATTAAGAAGGTATATAAATATTATGCGTCAGTTATCACTACTGTATTTTTACGATTTTTTAATAATCAGCTACTTCTGTAACATATTTATTATATTTGATCAATATCATTCTTTTTTTTTTAATAAAAACATCCGAAAAGGCATGTATGTGTTTGTATTTTGATTCATCATTTATCATGAGGATAGAAAATTATTTAATTCAGATTTGACTAACGTATTTCCATTTATTTGCATCTAGTTTATAAGTACTTCTTACTTTATTAAAAGCATAATTTGGCAATACATACATATTTACACTACGAACAATAAACACACAATTGAATTATAATTGTAGGAAACTTTTCCTCTTTTACACTGGAGTGAATGACGTTTCCCATTTGTATTAATAATAAATATACAGTGGATTTCATTCATTCTAGCGACCATTCTACTATAACGACGTTCAATCTAAATCCCTCGAATTTAAGGAATTCTGGTATAAAATTTATGTGGCTATAGCGACTTCGGATGTAACGCCGAGTTCGGGTGTAGTGACTGTGTTTAATGAATGTATGTAACGCCTCTGCGACTCTAATTCTAGGGAATAACAGAGCACTATTGAAATGTTACGTTTGATTCTTCATTCTGAGTAGGACACGATTTTGTAATGCGTTGGGACCTTAGTGTGAATATAAAACTCGGTTTTCGGGGTTAATTGAAAGCACCCCCTATTCCATTTAATCGCCATTTGCCAGTCATGAGACAACTGGAGGCATTTTATTTAAAAAAGAACTCAGATTCTCAGCAGACATAATGTTTAGTCACCCTAGAAGCAAACTACAAGAACGACTAGAAGTCATCTATAATGCTGTACGTAAGAAGCTGCTATTCAAAATTAATAGCATGAAAACCAAATACGATCGACGAGCCAACTCTACTGGTTTTTTTTTATCAAAACAAAAGGGACGTTGCTAGAAACTACAATAAGCTTTAGATCAGAGATTAGCAACACGCGGCCCGTTAAATATGTTTATGCAGCCCGCCAAGCATGCCTAAAATTGAATTTATTTTATCGACTTTGAATTAAAATTTGTATATTTAATATTTACTTTTTTTTTAATTTTAAAATTTTTTAATCTAATGTAAATAAAGTTTTGTAAATTATTAATAAGTGTTACTTTATGTGCGGCCCGCCAAAAAATTTTAAAATTTAAATTGGC
>NW_020438973.1:0-23099 GCF_000699045.2 Agrilus planipennis | reverse complement strand
TGTCCTGTCAATTTAAATAACTATCTTAGAACATTTGATGAATTTTTTGAATCTTTCTTTAAATGATTTTCTAACTTATCTACCGAAAAGTCAGCCAAAGTAATAACCTTTAGGATTTTCTCTAAGAAAGTCTTCCTGTTTTTTCCCATCCACCCTTTATCGGTTAAGGCAATAGCTGTATTAGATTCGCCTTCATCTTCATTATTCTTGTTCCATTTCACTAGAGTAGACAATATGAGATCTTGTACGAACGAACTGCGATCAAACCGGCTGTCTTCACCCCTTGAACTCAGTGATATTTCATCCAAAAGTCCAGAAAGCAGAAAATTAGATGGTGGAGGTGGTATAGGTGTTGCATTTGCATTTGCAGTCTGAGACGTAGATGGGGTCGGATTTAATATTAGTGTGGATGAAAGAGAAGTACCAATGCCTCCATTACTCCCCCCTGTAGAAGAACTTTCCCTTAAAGCATTTTGATTTTGAATTTGACGTCTTGGTAAACGCTCTAACTGCTGACGTGCAGCATTCACCTGCTGACGTTCAAGTTGCAGTTGCATTTGCAGCTGCTGCAACTGTGTTGGAGTACTGGAACTAGTGTTACTTGCTGAGCGTCGTACTCCTGACAACTGGGACAGAAGTTCAGCTATAGGATCTACTGTTTCGCGAGACGATGGAGATAAAGATGTCAATCCTGCAGAGCTGAAAACACTAAAAGTGCGTGTGACTTTCTTTTACAAAGTCTTGGTTGTAACTTACATAAAATTAAACTTTTTTTCTGTTTTCTATATTCTAATTTAAAAAAGCAATAAATTGAAATACCTGAAATGCATATTAGAGCGACGTGGCCTGGAACACTGCCCTCCTCTTCCACTACTCAGATGGTGTGGAATACGTCTCATATTATGAGCACTGTGAGTTCTACCAACTGGTTCATCTAAGAAAGAGATAAGATCTCTTGGTCCAGTACGATGCTCTAACATAAGATGTCCAGCAAAATCATCTGTCATCAGATTTGGCTCTCCTCCTGGCATAGCAGCACAAACAGGACAAACCTGCAATTAAACATATAGCACGCATTTCTTATTTACATAATTCTAATAGTAAATATTTACATACCACTTCAAACGAAGTATCGGCATGGTCAGTAGTGACATGCTCTTGCAAAGAAGTATCAGTAAATCCCATTCGAGAACAATATGGACAAGTATATGATTGAGGTTGATCTATATTAGTAAGAGCCTCACCACCATAATATAATTCTGTAAAAATCCAAATTTACAATTGTTAAATAACTTAGTTTATGTATTACCATAATCAGTACGGGTTAAGATGCACTGCATTGGATGGTCTACATTGTGCCTTGTATTGGTGGCACCAGCTTCATAACAAGCAGCACACAAATCGTAATCATAGCAAATAAGACATTTATATCTTCGCCCTCGAAAATTCCCCTTTAAGCATGAATCGCAGCTCACACCTTGAAATTGATGAGAAATTAGGACTCAAATTTTGACTAATAATATTTTTGTTTTAGCTAAAAGTCTATTATATTTTAAAACTATAAAAGACTTATGTCACTTATTTATGACATTTTCCAAACGATATTTTAACAGTATTCATTCTATTTCCAACACATACCTTCATGACGACTCATATCAAACGTTTTTAAATGTTTGCAGTACTTTATAAGAAAACTACAACATAATTAGTTGTAATCGAAGTTCTTAATTAATGTATAAATAAATGTACATTTGGGATTAACAGATTTTGCTTGTACTCGCGACTTTTTTTGGATATTGTAGATTATTTTAGGATCTTTATTAAAAAATGATCTAATGCTAAAGTAAAAACCATAAAATGGAATGATTACTACAGCAGAAAGTAGAAGTCATTACCGTTGATGTCTACATAACAGCACAAGTAAAATACAACATTATTTTTAGACATTTTGAATTCAGATTTTAATTATTAAACAAAATTAAACAGTATTGCTAATTTATACATGAAATATTACCGTGTTCTGACCATGAAGAAACGATGGAAGAGGAAGAACTATCCTCAGAGGAATCTGAGGAGTCAGACATTGAAACACACGTTCCTTTAAACTATATTTCGTTTTTAGAATAAGACGATGTAAATTAAATTTGTTAAACAAATTTTATTTACAACATCTCCATGTCAACAAAACGGTCACTAGTTTATACATTTACTAAAAGTAAAGAAACAATTGCCTTCTAATGTTTATTATAAATAAAGTTTTGTAAATTATTAATAAGTATTACTTTATGTGCGGCCCGCCAAAAAATTTTAACATTTAAAAAGGTTGCTCACCCTTGCTTTAGATGATCCGTTTACCCTTAGGGAAGTCATGGGAAAGATCAGTTTTAGGAGGGGACAGTGTCAGGCATAGGCAACCCACCATACGTGAATAAGCGTCAAGAGATCGATAGTGTGCGATATAGTAGTAGACGAGTGATTAATTAATACATTAATAGTAATAGAATAAAGATTAATTAATTAAATAAAATTTAGTAATAGTGCTAAAGGTGTTCTTTATTAGAGAACTGAACTCTATAATTTTGTATCATAATCTATGTGAAGTCTCATTTGTGAAAATTTGCCTTTAGGCTCTGATTTATCTACATACAAAGGAATTAAAAGTTCTATACCATTTTTCGAAAATTTNTACCTTCATGACGACTCATATCAAACGTTTTTAAATGTTTGCAGTACTTTATAAGAAAACTACAACATAATTAGTTGTAATCGAAGTTCTTAATTAATGTATAAATAAATGTACATTTGGGATTAACAGATTTTGCTTGTACTCGCGACTTTTTTTGGATATTGTAGATTATTTTAGGATCTTTATTAAAAAATGATCTAATGCTAAAGTAAAAACCATAAAATGGAATGATTACTACAGCAGAAAGTAGAAGTCATTACCGTTGATGTCTACATAACAGCACAAGTAAAATACAACATTATTTTTAGACATTTTGAATTCAGATTTTAATTATTAAACAAAATTAAACAGTATTGCTAATTTATACATGAAATATTACCGTGTTCTGACCATGAAGAAACGATGGAAGAGGAAGAACTATCCTCAGAGGAATCTGAGGAGTCAGACATTGAAACACACGTTCCTTTAAACTATATTTCGTTTTTAGAATAAGACGATGTAAATTAAATTTGTTAAACAAATTTTATTTACAACATCTCCATGTCAACAAAACGGTCACTAGTTTATACATTTACTAAAAGTAAAGAAACAATTGCCTACACAGATTTAAAAATTGCGCGCGTTTTATAAAAAAAAAATTAAACTAATCCATTTTATGACATTAATAAGTAAGTATTCACCTTTTTTCATTTTAATACGATATACAGATTCGATTTGATTGCTATTATAATACATAACTTTGTAATTTTGGTTGAATTCTTACGACTGTAGATCAAAAAATCTTATAAAGATATATAATTCACAAGAGATCACGGGAAAATTGTTTGCATAATATCATACACTAGTATGCAATTTTCAAAGAGAGTTATCACCTTTTGAAAAATATGATGTGATATGGTGTTAGTAAATTAACAACTTACTTTACAAACTTAAAAATAAATAATGCATGCTGATTTTTCAAAGCTACTGTAAAATTATGCATTTTCGCTCGTACGACAAAAACAGAAAAAATGGCCACAAAGAAATGAACAATTTTTATATTCAGCGAACTTTACCTACATACAAGTCGGAAGGCATGAGGATAATGCTAAAAGTATATAAATAATTTAAAAAACGAAAAAAATATAATGTTGATTTATTCAAAGTTATACATTACAATTAAACAAAAGTAAATTCAGCAATTAACGGGACAAAGGGTGAAAATTACAACATGAATTTCATTAATAGATAGATATACATATTATATGTAGGTACATACCATTTATTGAAATGAATAATTACCATTTAGTAAATGCTAAGAAAAAAAACTGCTTAAATTTTACAAATAAATAACAGCAGCAACGTTTTCAAAAGTAACGATGCATCAAACGGCTATCACTATGCTTCCAATAACAAAAAATTAATTTCCATCTCTAAATATATACAAATAATTTTTATTTTGTCCTGTCAATTTAAATAACTATCTTAGAACATTTGATGAATTTTTTGAATCTTTCTTTAAATGATTTTCTAACTTATCTACCGAAAAGTCAGCCAAAGTAATAACCTTTAGGATTTTCTCTAAGAAAGTCTTCCTGTTTTTTCCCATCCACCCTTTATCGGTTAAGGCAATAGCTGTATTAGATTCGCCTTCATCTTCATTATTCTTGTTCCATTTCACTAGAGTAGACAATATGAGATCTTGTACGAACGAACTGCGATCAAACCGGCTGTCTTCACCCCTTGAACTCAGTGATATTTCATCCAAAAGTCCAGAAAGCAGAAAATTAGATGGTGGAGGTGGTATAGGTGTTGCATTTGCATTTGCAGTCTGAGACGTAGATGGGGTCGGATTTAATATTAGTGTGGATGAAAGAGAAGTACCAATGCCTCCATTACTCCCCCCTGTAGAAGAACTTTCCCTTAAAGCATTTTGATTTTGAATTTGACGTCTTGGTAAACGCTCTAACTGCTGACGTGCAGCATTCACCTGCTGACGTTCAAGTTGCAGTTGCATTTGCAGCTGCTGCAACTGTGTTGGAGTACTGGAACTAGTGTTACTTGCTGAGCGTCGTACTCCTGACAACTGGGACAGAAGTTCAGCTATAGGATCTACTGTTTCGCGAGACGATGGAGATAAAGATGTCAATCCTGCAGAGCTGAAAACACTAAAAGTGCGTGTGACTTTCTTTTACAAAGTCTTGGTTGTAACTTACATAAAATTAAACTTTTTTTCTGTTTTCTATATTCTAATTTAAAAAAGCAATAAATTGAAATACCTGAAATGCATATTAGAGCGACGTGGCCTGGAACACTGCCCTCCTCTTCCACTACTCAGATGGTGTGGAATACGTCTCATATTATGAGCACTGTGAGTTCTACCAACTGGTTCATCTAAGAAAGAGATAAGATCTCTTGGTCCAGTACGATGCTCTAACATAAGATGTCCAGCAAAATCATCTGTCATCAGATTTGGCTCTCCTCCTGGCATAGCAGCACAAACAGGACAAACCTGCAATTAAACATATAGCACGCATTTCTTATTTACATAATTCTAATAGTAAATATTTACATACCACTTCAAACGAAGTATCGGCATGGTCAGTAGTGACATGCTCTTGCAAAGAAGTATCAGTAAATCCCATTCGAGAACAATATGGACAAGTATATGATTGAGGTTGATCTATATTAGTAAGAGCCTCACCACCATAATATAATTCTGTAAAAATCCAAATTTACAATTGTTAAATAACTTAGTTTATGTATTACCATAATCAGTACGGGTTAAGATGCACTGCATTGGATGGTCTACATTGTGCCTTGTATTGGTGGCACCAGCTTCATAACAAGCAGCACACAAATCGTAATCATAGCAAATAAGACATTTATATCTTCGCCCTCGAAAATTCCCCTTTAAGCATGAATCGCAGCTCACACCTTGAAATTGATGAGAAATTAGGACTCAAATTTTGACTAATAATATTTTTGTTTTAGCTAAAAGTCTATTATATTTTAAAACTATAAAAGACTTATGTCACTTATTTATGACATTTTCCAAACGATATTTTAACAGTATTCATTCTATTTCCAACACATACCTTCATGACGACTCATATCAAACGTTTTTAAATGTTTGCAGTACTTTATAAGAAAACTACAACATAATTAGTTGTAATCGAAGTTCTTAATTAATGTATAAATAAATGTACATTTGGGATTAACAGATTTTGCTTGTACTCGCGACTTNAAAGATAGCAAATTCTTCTTTTAAGACTATTAAGAAATTCAAATAAATTATTCGTTAGAGTTCAAATAACATCTGAAAATGGAAAATCACATCGTACTTGAAGTAGGAACTAGTATCAATATTAAACGAACTGATGGTATGTTAAATATTTTTAGTTGATGATTTTCGTTACTACTTGCACATCAAAAACAGTCCATTTATCTCAATGTATTTCTTATTGTTTTAATTCAATGTATTATAATTCACAGACCTTCTTCATTTTATTTCAATAGCATGCCTAATATGTTCTAAAGTTGCAGCTGATTCACCATTCTTATTTTCTTCTAATGATTTATATGTATATATTTATTTAACACTATCACAAACGAACCGTTTGAAACCGATATTTCTCATGATTAACATTTAAGTTCGCTAAATTTTAATTTGCTTCAATTAAATGTATATAAATGTATTTGCTGTATAATATATATACATATTAAATACGTACATACACACATACATTTATGGCATACAATAAATGTATCATTTGCAAAAAAAATACAAGTAGGGGAGCACATATTTTAAGAAAATAATGTTAAAGAATACAGAACTCAAATAAATCAAGGACAGTGATGAGTGATGTCAGACCTATTTGAAAAGCTATTATTCAATTTCTTTTACTAGGAGACATACTTTCAGTATAATACTTAACTACTTTCCGATTTGTGATAATAAATAACAGTATTTTGGTAACTTTATCTCAAATCTGAATGATTACTTACTATAGCAACCTTTCTTATATGAAGACATGCACCTCTAACAAACGATAGGTAGTTATGTACCTATCTAAGTCTATTATAAATAAATACAATAATTTGCATTTCATTAACGATAAATGAATAATTTTGTATTTTCGCTTAACTTTTTAATAAAACCATACGAAAAACACTAATGTGAATAGAAAAATTATCAATCTATCATTACTGCTGCATCATTCTTTCTTATGTTTATGAATTCGTATATATATTTGTTATTTGCGTATATGCATTTCATCTGAGGATATCACCAATGTCTGCTCCTCTTTTTTTCACAGTGACGTAACTTGGTGTAGGTTTTTGGGCTTATTGATACCTTATATAGTTTGTGTACTGAACAAGGTCAAACCACCTACAGATTCTTCAAAATATTCTCTAAGATTACGCTTATATTATTTAATTGACGAATAATTACACATGTATCCATAATGTCATTGTTTATTTGCTTTTACATTGGTGTTGATTTTTCTACCTTTCTTGTGTTTTTAATTTTCACAACGTGTTATAATGTATATTTTGATTATCATCTTTATGTGCATGATTATCATAATAAGTAAGTCAGATATTTTGTTGTAAGCAATCCAACTTTTCTATTAAAAAAAATTTATTTTAAAATTCAGTAACATCATAATGAGACAAAACTTTATATTCTATAAATATATAAAAGAAGTTGTAAAATTTAATTTTAGGTCGTATACATTCTGCGTTCGTGGCCGGTATTAATTATCAACTAAATAGCGCAACTGTAGAATGGTTTGAACAAGGAGAAACTAAAGGAAAAGAAATTGACTTTAACATTATAGAATCTCTTAATCCAAACGTTTCCATAACCAAACCTGAGACTATAATCATCGAGGATACACCAGTGAAAACAAATGAAGTATTGAAAAACACCGGACTTTCATTTGCACACTGACAAGTGCAATGATTTGATAAATCAGTTAAAAGAGTGTCATGAAAATGTAAGATTTTTGTTTATAATAATTTGCATGTAACTAAAAGTTGTAACGATTACAGAATATATTCCGTAAATTTTTTGGATATTGTAATAGTGAAGATAAATTAGTAATTGCTTGCTTGAAAGAAGAAAGATTACAAAGAAGAAATGCAAATTATAAGAAGTCTTTAGAGAGAAAAGCTAGGTTATGGACAACTTTTTCTGAAGAATCCCAAAAAGAACATAAAACTACTTGAAGTAATTAAAAATGGATTTTGTTGACATCATGGATTCTATTAATGTAACAAGTGATGAATATTTAAGTGTAGCAGATAGATATTATACTGTAAAATATTGTACAGATTATAGTACAGAAGAAAATAATTTAGACCATTGCATTAGTTTTCACACAAATCGAATATGCTTAATATCTTTGGCAGAAAAACATCCGATAATAAAAGACAGGAAGCAAATACTGAAAATTGATAGTGTAGTAGGTAATATAGATCGATTAGAGAACAAATCATCAGGAAAGGCAAAGCATGGAGCACAAAAGTTAAATCCCAATTCCATTCTTTGTTATATACATTGCAGTGATGGGTCATCATATCCAGTTTACAGTTGCATTAAAGGGAAACTTTTAGAAATAAATAAAAATATATTCAAAAACCCTCAGCTAATTATAGAAAAGCCAAGATCCCAGGGTTATATTGCTCTAATATTGCCTTATTTAGATTCATTCACTCAAATTAAAGACTCTATGATGTCAAATGAAAGTTACTGTAAATAATATATGTTCAAATGTGTCCATTTTAATATATTTGGTAAATTAAATATTCACATTTTTATTTAAATTCTTCCTAAGTATCCCTACAATTTCAAATAGTTCATATAATATACTCTATACTCTTAATTACCAATATTGGTAAATTTGATCACTAAAGAGGCAAAACAGCCAATTTAATATCTATAGTATATGTCCATTATATCAGTAATTAATTATAGTGGAAATGACGAAAATTATCGATATTAATATGAAAAGCATAAAAGCAGTTATTATGTATATTATACAAATGAAACTTCTTGTTATTGTAATACAATGATGAAATTAAATTAATTTTCACGTTGCTATAGAGATGTATACCAACAAATTATGTTGCACTGTTATAAAAAAATATTACAAAGAATCAATAACGAGATGATACTAACATTTGCAAAGTGTTACCTTAAATTATNAGAAACTAAAGGAAAAGAAATTGACTTTAACATTATAGAATCTCTTAATCCAAACGTTTCCATAACCAAACCTGAGACTATAATCATCGAGGATACACCAGTGAAAACAAATGAAGTATTGAAAAACACCGGACTTCAACTTCAAAGGGTAATTTTTATCGAAATACTCCATTAAATGAATATAAATATATAATCTCATTCCTTATCGATTTTGCCTTTTATACATGCTGCTAAGGATTCTTCGGGATCGTCAGGAGAAGAGATTAGTTCTACAGTAGGACAGTCATCGCAAATTATACGAAAATTTGATGAAAGCGATGACGATTTTAATAGTAATCAGGTCCTAAACATTAAAGATACATTTAGTATGATACGAAACCTAATTGAAAACTTAAATAAAATCATGCATTGTAGGAATTACGCTTACTTTACTATTAATTAATTTAGTTGTTGACTGTGTGTTGATTAAAAACTATTATTATTCATTACAGAATCCCACACGACAGTCGGTGCAACAAACTTTGCTTGCTTCTACCAGAACTAATGGATCAATAAGAACAAAACAAAATAGATTCACCAACTTTTTAAATTCTGGCCATATTTTAGAACCTGAAAAAAATGAAAAAGAAAAGATTTCTAGTATCCCTCATTCGAAATCAACTGCATCTGTCCCACAGGTTCGTTAGATTGTGATCAGAATGAATAAAATTATCAAGGTATTTTAAAATTAAATGTTTTAGAATTCACGTCGAACCAACGTAGTAAAAGAAGTAGAAAAATTAAAAAAGAATCGAGAAGAACGAAGACAACGTCAGGCTGAAGAGAAGGCTGAAAAAGAAGCGTTTTTACAAATGGCTCCCGGAAATCCGCATTGGGAACTTTTAAACATGATCCAGTATGCATTACAAAAAAATTGAAAAAGAAAATAAAAATAAATAATTTTCTTCCAGAGAATATCGTCGTAGTTTGGACATAAAACCACTCACTGAAAACGACGTGGTTGAAGATCATTTAATTACTGTTTGTGTAAGAAAACGTCCCTTAAACAAAAGAGAATCGACTAAAAAAGAGGTAGACGTTATAACGATTCCTTCGAAAAATCAGCTAATTGTACACGAGCCTAAAAATAAAGTGGATCTGACTAAATATTTAGAAAATCAGCTATTTCGATTCGACTACGCTTTCGACGAAACATGTACCAATGAAGTGGTTTACAAGTCAGTGAATAATAAGTGATACCTTTATTAATAAAAACTACTGAGATTAATTTTATTTCAGATACACTGCCCAACCGCTGGTGAAGACAGTTTTTGAAGGAGGTTTTGCCACTTGCTTTGCTTACGGTCAAACAGGTTCTGGCAAAACGCACACCATGGGCGGCGATTTTGTTGGGAAAAATCAGGACTGTCAGAGAGGCATTTACGCGATGGCAGCTAGTGATGTTTTTCGATTTGCCAACTCCCCAAAATACAGGCACCTTAATCTAGTTGTATCTGCCAGTTTTTTTGAAATTTATTCTGGTAAAGTATTTGACTTGCTTGCTAATAAAGCTAAGCTAAGAATACTAGAAGATGGAAAACAACAAGTGCAAGTCGTTGGACTCACAGAGAAAGTGGTAGTCTCTTCTGATGAAGTTTTGAAACTTATTCAGAAAGGAAACCAAGCTAGAACTTCTGGCCAAACTTCAGCAAACACAAATTCCTCCAGATCACATGCTATTTTCCAAATAATTCTACGTCCGAACAACGCGCTACACAAAGTTCATGGCAAATTCTCCCTTATTGATTTAGCAGGCAACGAAAGGGGCGCAGATACCTCTTCTGCTGACCGACAAACAAGTAAGGATAATTTATATAAATTGAAAAAATAAAATAAAAACATGAATACATATTAATTTTATTATTTATAGGAATGGAAGGAGCAGAAATAAATAAATCACTGTTAGCCTTGAAGGAATGTATCCGAGCATTAGGGCGCAAAGGGTCCCACTTGCCTTTTAGGGTCAGTAAATTGACCCAAGTTTTAAGAGACTCATTCGTAGGACCTAATTCCAGAACTTGCATGATAGCTATGATTTCACCCGGCGTTTCGTCATGCGAACATTCATTAAATACGTTGCGGTATGCTGACCGTGTTAAAGAACTCGGAGCTGGTGACCTTGCAACAGCTCAGGAAGAAGATGGTGCTGATAACGTAAAAAGCAGTGACGGAGACCTTCTACAATTACGATCGTTAAATGTACGGTTAACTGAATTACAATACAGATTGATTTTATAATACAATGTTTCAGGAAAACGATATGACGCCCGAAATGTTAAAGTTTCACGAAGTAATATCAGAACTGCAAATAGCTGAGGACAATATGTTAGACAACCATAAGCAAACGATTGATCAATTGTACACTGCAGCAGATAAGGCTGAGAAGATATTAAAAATGACTGACGAAGTAGATTATGATACGGAAGGTAAATTTAAACATTATTACCAAGAAGACTAGAGATAGTAGAGAAACTAGGGCTGGACGATTATTGAATTTAACAATCGATTGTCGATTGTAAGGAAATTATTGATTATTGCAATTAATCCCAATACGAAATTATCGAAATAATTGATTCTTCATATTCATTTTTAAAAACTGAGAATATTCAATTAACCAATTGCTTTTAATAACTGAAAATAATAGGTTACCTAACCGATTATTAATGGATACCTGCCTACTACCATTCATATGACTGTGAATGAAGATGATTTTGCGCATCCGGTTTGACGCGTAGAAAAAGAAATTATTGTTTACGTTTTGTTAATGTGCACTTGCTTAACGCGCAGCACTATTGTGTTTTCTGTCCTTTATTACCTTTTTTTAGTCGAGGCCAATTTCATATTCGCCTTGGGTGAAGATATTGCTCCTATTTATAGTCTTTTTGATTATTATTGTAACTATTAGACTTCTATTATTTTTAGCCTATTGCAAATCGTGGAATAATATTTTGGATAGTTTGGAAGCCAGCATAAAACAAGCTAAGAATGTGATAAAGGATTATGAACTGAAATTAGCAGTAGAAGAACAGTTATCTCGTAAAACCAAACAGAAGTAATCTCATCCGATAATTTTTTGTTAATTTTAAATGTACAGCGTGTGTTTCGTAATACCTGTTAAAGGAAAAAAGCAAACGAACTTAACATGATTACAGTATTAACTAAATTAAAATGAAAAAATAAACACTACCAACATGCTTATGCTCAAGTTAATCAGTTTTAAGTTGCTCTTGCTTTTGAACACTACTCGCCTGGTATAGATAGCCGTGTAAATTTTTTTATATTAAACTAGAGTGATTTATTCCTTATTATTTTAAGTGATTGTTATTTACCATTTTTGATTAAGCAAAATAAACATTTTTAAATTAAGCTTTAAATACCCTCAGACCAGAGTTATTCCTATAATTGACTTTACTATCCAGTTAACATTTATTTTTACAGTTGTTATAAAATTTATAGAAATAAATCGTTGTGAATTACACATTATCATAACTTCGAATTTTATTAAAGTCTGCAATCAATTTATCTTTGTTTTTCTTTGATCCATCTGTATGTTACACCGAATACGTGTCATTGCCTGAATATATTCGGCAAAATTTTGCCTAATTCATGAAATAAACAATGTGTTAAATAAAATGGTGTTTTAATATATGCACTAGGCAATAAAGTTTGAGAATACGAAAAACAAGCAATCATGCAAACATCTGCTGAGTTTCGCATTAGTTGTTTGTAAAGACTCAATAGACTGATGAAGGTTATAAAAGATAGAATTGTATTATTGCATCTCAAGGAATTTTGTTAAGGTCCACATTTCTGTAAACAAAAAAAAAAGCGAGACTGATAACACATTTAGCTTTAATGTACGCGTATCTATGGAGCCTTTATCACAATTTTGACTTGGTAATCTATGGACGTGGTTTTGACCATGTTTTGACATTGGGTTTTGAGTTATCTATGGTTTTGAAGAAATTCTTTTTGTAATTTGCAATATCATCAGATATCAGACGAAGGTAATCAAATCTAAGGAAAGTAATAAATCAAGAAAATTAACTATAAATTAAACTGAATGTTTGCTTAGACATTCAAACATTACCAAGGAATATAAATCTACCGAAATTCTGTTTATAATGTAACAGCGTGCTTACAGATTCGAGAATTAGAGTTAGTTTATGATTAGAACGCGCCTTCTTGTCTGAATTTAAACACTTCAGTGCACTAAAGTAATAACGGGATGTGATTTTGTGTTGACAACTTTTTGGAATATAATGAAAGGAACACAACTCAGGGTAAGAAAGAAATTTAAGAATTTCAGGGCTTAAATGTTAAGCAATCGTTACTACTACATAAGTCTAGTTGTGACATACTTACTTATTTACAATTAGTTTATTAAAATTTCGTTTGTTGTGAGCAGCAAATACTCATTAAAGACAAATTTCAAAAGTTATCAATAAAACACATTTTATATAAAAACCAAATAACCTGATCTAGCCTGACCCAACTGATTTCCGACCTTAACTAATTGTAAAACTGAATAAAGAGCATTATGTTTTTGAGAAACAAAATGATTTATTTACTCCTTATAACTGGGTGCATACAAGCTTTTGTTATTTTTGTGTGGAATTATTTATTTTAAGTTAATCAGTATTCGTCCTTCTGCAGTTATAACCAACAGCACTTCAAAGAGAGATATACAATTGTCCATAAAGACTACAGAACAAACAGAATAGCTCAAAACCCCAACGCCAAAACAAGACACTGTAATTGTCCGAAGCACTTTTCAGTAACAAAGTTACCTTCTTCAGGGACTGAAGACAGTTCACTTATTCCAAAATCTACTTAGGCCTTTTATCAACAGGATATGGGGAACCAGGGTAAGTGATAACATGAAAGAAAGTTAGATTAAATGATCATAAATAAGTGATCATAAGTATTGGTTAAAAAAAGTTTTAAGGAAAGATACGTACATTTTTAAAATAATAATTTTGAGAAGATTTATCTAAGTAAATTACAAACTTTTAACATTTGTGAATGGAAGGAATAACTGATAATCATTTTAATGCATACACTATATATTTTTTTTCTTCTCAAGAGGTAGCTACAATTTTGAAATTCAAATTTCAGTTACATTAAAATTCTAGCAAGTCATAATTTTNAACTACAGCCTTCTTTCTTCAGTATGTCTATCAGGGGCGCAGATTGAATATTTAAAAGCAGAAATAGGCGCAATAATTTAGTTTAACCTGATTTATTTAATGTTATGTTATATAATGAGCAAGTAATAGGCATACAATCCAATACAATACAATACAATAAAATTTATCAAATTCGAGATTATCGTACCATCACGCTAAATTAAATGAGTGCGCTGTAGTCTACAAAAAGATAGAAACGTTATAGTGTCAGTCGAAATTTGTAAGCAACTAATTGTTTATATTTTAATATCCTATTTAAATTTATTTGGTACATAAGCAGTCTAAGAAAATAATTATGATTTCTTATTACTAAACACTGCTGATATAAATTAATGTTATATTTGTATCTTTTTAATTTGCATCGTATTTTTAAAAAAATCTGCCTTTCAAATAGCATGTCAATGAAAAGAATTGATGTTTTAGTTATAAAACCTTTGTAAAAATGGCATGCATCTTTCGTTAGCACAATAATGAAGAAACTAGCTGTGATTTTGAATTATCAAATTAAAATGAAAATTTCCCACTCTTATGCCAACGAAAGGCGCTTGTCAATTTTTTTCACAACGGTTTTATAAGTAAAACTTCGTTACGTTCCTGTATAAGACGAATATTACATTCTGTTTTTTTAGGCTAAATTAATTATATCTGAATACTCTGTCATAATATTTCATTTTATAGGAGCATAAAAGCTCGGGGTGACATGTTTATGAAACATTAGTTTCTCCTTCACTCTGCAAAGTAGCAGTACCTACACTTCTGAGGAAGGCCTGAAGGTGCCTGTTTTTCATTGGGATGGAGACAATGTGTTATTAAAGGAAGGATTTATGACATGAATTGGTAAGTAACAATTAAAAATAGTCCATGAGGTCCTACAAACCTCAATTTCATAGACATTTGTAACTTACTTTCAATAGAAAGATTTTAAACATCGTTTTAGAAATGTCAAAAACATAACAGCTGGATTAATGTACAACTGTCGTTTCCGACGGTGTGAATGTTAGCTTAATACAAGTGATGGAGTATTTATTCTAGTTTACATAACAGCACAAGTAAAATACAACATTATTTTTAGACATTTTGAATTCAGATTTTAATTATTAAACAAAATTAAACAGTATTGCTAATTTATACATGAAATATTACCGTGTTCTGACCATGAAGAAACGATGGAAGAGGAAGAACTATCCTCAGAGGAATCTGAGGAGTCAGACATTGAAACACACGTTCCTTTAAACTATATTTCGTTTTTAGAATAAGACGATGTAAATTAAATTTGTTAAACAAATTTTATTTACAACATCTCCATGTCAACAAAACGGTCACTAGTTTATACATTTACTAAAAGTAAAGAAACAATTGCCTACACAGATTTAAAAATTGCGCGCGTTTTATAAAAAAAAAATTAAACTAATCCATTTTATGACATTAATAAGTAAGTATTCACCTTTTTTCATTTTAATACGATATACAGATTCGATTTGATTGCTATTATAATACATAACTTTGTAATTTTGGTTGAATTCTTACGACTGTAGCGATTGTAACCACTTTCATTGATTATTTGGTAGCGTTCAAGATTGAATGATATAAATAGATGATTATGATTGAATATTTATTAAAAAAGTAATGTCACTTTTAAAATTTGATAAAATTAATTTTTAAATATCCTTACTGGGAAAGAAAACTTATTTGGAGGTGGCTGTGTAAAATGCATACAGATTTATCACCTCATTTGCACACTGACAAGTGCAATGATTTGATAAATCAGTTAAAAGAGTGTCATGAAAATGTAAGATTTTTGTTTATAATAATTTGCATGTAACTAAAAGTTGTAACGATTACAGAATATATTCCGTAAATTTTTTGGATATTGTAATAGTGAAGATAAATTAGTAATTGCTTGCTTGAAAGAAGAAAGATTACAAAGAAGAAATGCAAATTATAAGAAGTCTTTAGAGAGAAAAGCTAGGTTATGGACAACTTTTTCTGAAGAATCCCAAAAAGAACATAAAACTACTTGAAGTAATTAAAAATGGATTTNCAAAGTACACATTATGTCATTTTTTGGTACAAAATAACTACAAATTGTAGTTAATTAGTTACCTAATAACTTTATAAAAGCTTAAAATTCTGAATAATTAACATACATCAAGGTTATTATTAATTCGGACATGGGAGAATTAAACCACAGAAACTGTTTGTTAATATTACTATATCTAATTACTGGAAAAACTTTAATTGCGTGCAATTTTTTTAAAAATAACAATAAGGTAGCTCTAAAATGTTATACTGCAATTAGCTGGTTTCTTAATTTCATTCGTTTAATGTTTATAAATTCAATTTGTCCGTTTGGTCGAATTTTATTATATCCAAAGATGTATATATATCTTTAAGAGTTGTGATCAGGCGATAGAACTCTCACGAAGCAAAAACGCAGATAAATTGAATTCTGTAAAACGGGGATAAAACTAAGCACGCGATTGGTTACAGCGTCGCAGACATCGAATTTAACCCATCTGATTGGCGTTTGTCTACGTCATCAGTGCTTCATGTGGTAGCAATCGCAATTTCGCGACACGCCGGAATCGCGTTTGGTTCATTATAAGTTCATAAAGTTTCGAGATAGAAGGACGTGTTTTCGCGTCTCATAAATTCAACTTATCGAGTTAATTTTTTCGCAAAATTAGTCTTAATTTGTTCTACGTCTGCAAGGTTAGATTGATTGATTCATATTCTATTATTATTTTTCGCATTTGCCCGCAGCATAAATTAAATTGACAAAATTGTTAAAGGTTATGACTTGAAACAGACACAAGGTGGCTACGTCGCCAATTTAAAGTTTTGTAATTTTATTCGTTTTTGACGGTAGTTTTTCATTAGGTGTTTTTGCTTTGTTTCATGTTTCATTTATTTAATACGAGAGTTTAATTATTTTTCTGTACATTTCCCGCATATATTTTGACTTTCATTCTTCGTTACGTTCCTGTATAAGACGAATATTACATTCTGTTTTTTTTTTTTGNTTATTTATGGTTTGTTATTAAATTTATAAAGTATCTAAAACAATTATATTACACTAATAACTACATAATTAACCAGTAACGGTCAGTAATCTAATTTAAATTGATTATATCTGAATACTTTTTCATAAGATTTCCTTTTACAGGAACATTGGAAGAACTTCGGATACCATTAAATTATGAAATTATGGAACATTGGTTGTATTAGTCCTCATTTGCCCCAGAAAGTAGCTGTAGTCATGGTCCTAAAGAAAGTACGAAAATACCTTTTTTCCATTGGGAATGAAAACAGTGTGCTGAGAAAATGGATTTATGACAATGAACTGGTATGTAACAGTATTAATTAAAGATGGTGAATGGGCCGTTGTTTGTTGGGTTATTTTCCCGACGTTTCATCTACAACTGTGGTGGACATTTTCAAGGGCGATGTCGAAGTCTTCTCTGATGCGAAACGGTGACAAGTGCGCTGGGTGGACCAAGCGCGGTCGTATTTATATCGTTCTGGAGGGTGCCTCTTCTTTTTTATTGAAATTGTTCTTGTGTTTATATATTTCAATGGCTTCTCTGTTCAGGCGGGAATGGTAATGGTTGTTCTTGGCCGTCCTCGAACAGTATTACGTGTTGATCTTCTGAGAGGGCATGTTTTACTACTGGCAATTTTTGTGTGTCTTAGGCGGCATTGGCTTTTGTGTTCTTTTATCCTGGTCTTTATAATCCTTTTCGTAGTTTCATTGTAAACCTGAGCTACAAAAAGGAGTATATCGTTATGCTAGTTCGAAACAATTTAATTTGAAAGTGGTAGATTTCAATGAATTTGAAAGGAACATGTTTGCATTAATAGTGGAATTGTATCCTGGTCTTTATACTTCTTTTCCTAGTTACAATGTAAATCTGAACTACAGAAAGGAGTATAAAGACCAGGTTAAAGGAACACGAAAGTCAATGCCGCCTAGGACACACAGAAAAATCACCAGTAGCAGAACATGCCCTCTTAGATGAACACGTAATACAGGTCGAGGACGTTTAAGTTTTGGCAAAGAACAACCATTATCATTCCTGTCTGTATAGAGAAGCCATTAAAATTTATAAACACAATAACAATTTAAATAAAAAAGAAGAGGGCACCCTCCAGAACGATATAAATACGAGCGCACTTGTCACCGTTTTGCATCAGAGAAGACTTCGACATCGCCCTTGAAAATGTCCACCACCGAGAAAACAATCCAACAGACCACGGTCCATCAGCCGGGACAACAACTCATCTATTATTCGACACCGGTCGTGAAAGCCTACAATCAACAGTAAATGATAGCTTCAAATAACTTCAATTTGTTAGACATTTGTAACTTGCTTCAATAGACAACTTTTAAGCAACGTTTCAGAAATGGCAGAAGTAGAATTAATGTGGAACGGATCTTTCCATGAGTGTGCATGTTACTGATTTATACTAATTTAACTTGATTTAAAAATGGTAATGAATTACTTTTTCTTGTCTGTTTTTATATAGATTGTCCCACAAATGAGAATGAATTGCAGTTAATTTTGATGCTACTGAAACAACCGACGCTTTTAACGTCTTCACCGTGCAACATTATGCAGTTTATTTTAGCTGTAACAATGGGAGGCAATTGGAAATTAATTTGGAAACAACAAATTGTCTGCAGTGATATCCTTCCTAGATTTGGCTTGCTCATCACACTGGTAGACTTTAGAATGTCACTTTCTACAATTAATTAAGGTGGGTATACATGACTTCATTAATATTAATTGCTCTTTATTAATCTGTTATGACATTTCATGTAACAATTACTGTTAACAGTATAAATTGAGGTTGTCGTGCAACTATATTTCTTTTGACAGTTTCTGTATTCTACAGAGTAAATTGGTATTTATCGTTCATCTATGGAATTTCTTTTTAACCTTTTTTTATTGTCTGCATCATAATTTAACGTCAGGTTGTTTGACATTTATCTATGTTGTGATTTATGGTTGTAATGTAAAATGGCGTAAAGGTAACGCCTTGTTAATTTGTAATCAACTATTTTACTTGTTTTTTTTGGTGCGTCTTTATTTGTATTAAATGTGTTTCATAATTATATAAGTGTAATTAATATGTCTTTTTGTCCGTTTCTGCAGGTTATACTACAAATGAGAGAGAATTAATGTTCAGTTTTGTCATACTGAAATAGCCAATGTGTACATGGGTGTGGTCTTTGGTGGTTTATATTCTTGATTTGCTGTTTCGTCTTCCCTTTGTAACATTGTGCAGTTAATTTTCAACCCATGAGTGAGAGCAACTGGATATTTGAATTCCACTGAAATAACAAATTGTCTGCAGATTTGATTTGCTCAGCACACTGGCAGACTTTAGAACGCCACCTTCTACAATTAATTAAGGTGAGAATATATGACTTCATTAATATTAATTGCTATTTATTAATCTGTTGACATTTCATTTAACAATTATTGTTAACAGTATAAATTGAGGTTGTCATGCAACCATATTTCTTTTGACAGTTTCAGTTTAAAAGGGATAATTAATTTTAATTACCTTTTCTTGCCTGTTTCTGTATAGATTGTCCCACAAATGACGAGGGATTGTAGTTAATTTTGATGCTACTGAAGCAACCGATGCTTTTGATGTCTTCACCTTGCAACATTATGCAGTTAACTTTAGCCATAACAACGGGAGGCAGTTGGAAATTAATTAATTTGGAAGCGACTGGAACAACAAATTGTTTGCAATGATCCCTCCTAGATTTGGCTTGTTCATCACACTGGTAGACTTTAGAACGCCACTTTCTACAATTAATTAAAGTGAGAATACATGACTTCATTAATATTAATTGCTCTTTATTAATCTGTTATGAAATTTCTGTTAACAATTACCTATTGTAAACAGTATAAATTGAGGTTATTGTGCTTCACATCTCTTGACAGTTTTTATTTCCCACGGAGTAAATTGACATTTATCTTGATCCATATATGTAGTTTATCTATCTATGGAGTTTATTTATCTATGTAGTTTAAATTTCTATGGGGTTTATCTATGTATGGATTTTGTATTTAACCTTTTTTTATTGCCTGAATCGTAAATTGACGTCGTGTTATTTTACATTTATCTATGTCGTGATCTATGGTTGTGATGTAAAATGGCGTTGAAGTAACGCTTGTTATTTTATAATTCAACTAATTTTACTTGCTTTTTGATGCGTTTTTATTTATGTTTCTTAATTAGTGTAATTAATATATGTTTTTATCCGTTTCTGTAGGTTATACAACAAATGAGAGAGAATTAATGTTCAGTTTTGTCATACTGAAATAGCCAATGTGTACGTGGGTGTGGTCTTTCGTGGTTTATATTCTTGATTTGCTGTTTCGTCTTCACCTTGTAACATCATGCAGTTAATTTTCAACCCATGAGTGAGAGCAACTGGATATTTATTTGAATTCCACTGAAATAACAATTTCTCTGCTACGGTGTTCCTCCTGGAGTTAGTTTGCTTTTCACACCTGTAAACTAACTTTGGAACGTTACGTTCTACATTTAATTAAGGTGAGAATACTTGATATAATTAATTTTAATCGCTTTTTATTAATCTGTTTGCCACCGTATCTGTTTCAGATCGACGTTGGAGAAGACAAAGATGACCCCGTAGTTGAAATAGTTCTTTATCTTGCATGCTCTATCTAGTAGAATTCATTAAGTTGATTTTATTCAAATTAATTTTTTATTTTGCATGCTTATTTTTGTTCATTTTNTACTACATACAAAAAAAATAAAAGAATCTGCAATCAACAATGACTTCAAACAAAAGGAACAAAAATAAGCATGCAAAATAAAAATTAAATCAAATTAACTACAAAAAAAACATGCAAAATTAAAAATGAATTTGAATAAAATCAACTTAATGAATTCTACTAGATAGAGCATGCAAGATAAAGAACTATTTCAACTACGGGGTCATCTTTGTCTTCTCCAACGTCGATCTGAAACAGATACGGTGGCAAACAGATTAATAAAAAGCGATTAAAATTAATTATATCAAGTATTCTCACCTTAATTAAATGTAGAACGTAACGTTCCAAAGTTAGTTTACAGGTGTGAAAAGCAAACTAACTCCAGGAGGAACACCGTAGCAGAGAAATTGTTATTTCAGTGGAATTCAAATAAATATCCAGTTGCTCTCACTCATGGGTTGAAAATTAACTGCATGATGTTACAAGGTGAAGACGAAACAGCAAATCAAGAATATAAACCACGAAAGACCACACCCACGTACACATTGGCTATTTCAGTATGACAAAACTGAACATTAATTCTCTCTCATTTGTTGTATAACCTACAGAAACGGATAAAAACATATATTAATTACACTAATTAAGAAACATAAATAAAAACGCATCAAAAAGCAAGTAAAATTAGTTGAATTATAAAATAACAAGCGTTACTTCAACGCCATTTTACATCACAACCATAGATCACGACATAGATAAATGTAAAATAACACGACGTCAATTTACGATTCAGGCAATAAAAAAAGGTTAAATACAAAATCCATACATAGATAAACCCCATAGAAATTTAAACTACATAGATAAATAAACTCCATAGATAGATAAACTACATATATGGATCAAGATAAATGTCAATTTACTCCGTGGGAAATAAAAACTGTCAAGAGATGTGAAGCACAATAACCTCAATTTATACTGTTTACAATAGGTAATTGTTAACAGAAATTTCATAACAGATTAATAAAGAGCAATTAATATTAATGAAGTCATGTATTCTCACTTTAATTAATTGTAGAAAGTGGCGTTCTAAAGTCTACCAGTGTGATGAACAAGCCAAATCTAGGAGGGATCATTGCAAACAATTTGTTGTTCCAGTCGCTTCCAAATTAATTAATTTCCAACTGCCTCCCGTTGTTATGGCTAAAGTTAACTGCATAATGTTGCAAGGTGAAGACATCAAAAGCATCGGTTGCTTCAGTAGCATCAAAATTAACTACAATCCCTCGTCATTTGTGGGACAATCTATACAGAAACAGGCAAGAAAAGGTAATTAAAATTAATTATCCCTTTTAAACTGAAACTGTCAAAAGAAATATGGTTGCATGACAACCTCAATTTATACTGTTAACAATAATTGTTAAATGAAATGTCAACAGATTAATAAATAGCAATTAATATTAATGAAGTCATATATTCTCACCTTAATTAATTGTAGAAGGTGGCGTTCTAAAGTCTGCCAGTGTGCTGAGCAAATCAAATCTGCAGACAATTTGTTATTTCAGTGGAATTCAAATATCCAGTTGCTCTCACTCATGGGTTGAAAATTAACTGCACAATGTTACAAAGGGAAGACGAAACAGCAAATCAAGAATATAAACCACCAAAGACCACACCCATGTACACATTGGCTATTTCAGTATGACAAAACTGAACATTAATTCTCTCTCATTTGTAGTATAACCTGCAGAAACGGACAAAAAGACATATTAATTACACTTATATAATTATGAAACACATTTAATACAAATAAAGACGCACCAAAAAAAACAAGTAAAATAGTTGATTACAAATTAACAAGGCGTTACCTTTACGCCATTTTACATTACAACCATAAATCACAACATAGATAAATGTCAAACAACCTGACGTTAAATTATGATGCAGACAATAAAAAAAGGTTAAAAAGAAATTCCATAGATGAACGATAAATACCAATTTACTCTGTAGAATACAGAAACTGTCAAAAGAAATATAGTTGCACGACAACCTCAATTTATACTGTTAACAGTAATTGTTACATGAAATGTCATAACAGATTAATAAAGAGCAATTAATATTAATGAAGTCATGTATACCCACCTTAATTAATTGTAGAAAGTGACATTCTAAAGTCTACCAGTGTGATGAGCAAGCCAAATCTAGGAAGGATATCACTGCAGACAATTTGTTGTTTC
>NW_020438972.1:427790-457066 GCF_000699045.2 Agrilus planipennis | reverse complement strand
TAAGATTTCTTGAGAATCAGTCATAATAAACGATATGTCATTTTAAACGGAGTCATTATACCCAAACTTTCCTATAGAGAATTTAATATGAAAACTAATCTTAACACTTTGCAATTATTTCATATTAAACGGTTGGTCAATATAGGCGGAGCCATAATAAACAAATTTCACTGTATATTGATTTACAAAATGGAAGAAATAATAATAAAAAATAAGTACCTATACGTTAAAGTGTAATTTTCAATAAACCGTCCTTACAAATAGGGATCTAATAATATAATCCGCCTTGAGAAATTAATGAAGTATGCCGGAAAAAGATGTTACGAAAGTGATGCTGAAAAATATATATTTTAAATAAGTATGAACAAATCGTTTTATCCTTTGTGAGTTCGATAGATACATACGTATGTATACAGTATATACGATTGTACAATGTACATTTTGTACATACATTAATTTTATTGTACATGCATACATTTATTATGCAAGAAAAAGTGCATAAAAGAGCCGACATTGTTATTGATATGTATAGATTTTTTTATAAAAAAATTACAATGATTGCTGTATGCAGCTGGTGTAATAATAATAAACAAATTAGAAAATTTCCCGACATAGAACGTACAATGTACAGTTATGAAATAAATTTTTGATGTTTTGCGGCTATTGTTACTAAAAAGTAGTATCAAAAATTAAATAAAATAAATTAGTAAGTATATTGCCAAACAAAATTTGTTAACTGCTATGCCTTGTTAGCGTTTGTAACCGCTTTCTTTCACGAAAAAAAGAGAATTTTATTTGTTAAACCTATTATCAATTTTGATACAAATTCATTTAATTACACAACAACGAACTGCTTTCAAATATTGCACATCCAAAACTAACTGATCAAGTTGCATAAGAAAAAGGTGACTTTTTTCAATGTCCATAAAATCATTTATTAGCGACGGTAATTTTTAATAAAAAGTGCATCATTAAATTTGGAAGCCGCTAACATAATTTTCTTAGTTGAACTTACGTTTTCTATAATACTCCACTTTCTATTTGAGCTTTTAAGCGATAATACATCATCATCTAACATTTCAAAAAAATCCGATCTTATCGTTAGCTGAATGACTGTTGTGGCAATTTTCACGCAACTTAAATATTTTAATTTTATATGACTTTGACATTTAATAGTGGTAATACTAAATATTAATGTGAAAATTCATTTAATTTTTATCCACTGTAAATTCACATTTACATATTAGCTTTAAATAAAATGGAAGCGGTACTGACAGATCAGTACTGTATGAAAATAAATAAAAGTAAAACTAAAATACTGGTATGCAAGGGAAGAAAAAGTAGGAAAAGAGCGAATATAAAGATAGGAGACGAAAAATTAGAAGAAGTGGCTGATTTTAGATACCTAGGAAGTCAGATAAGTGAGGATGGAAGGAGTAGTAGGGATATAAAGCAGAGGATAGCGCAGGGTCGTGTCGCCTTTAATAAAAAGAAGTCACTTCTATGCTCGCGAACGGTTAATTTAGAAATTCGAAAAAGGTTTTTAAAGGTGTATGTTTGGAGCACGGCATTGCACGGGTGCGAAACATGGACAGTGGGCGCGGCGGAAAAGAAAAGGTTAGAAGTGTTCGAAATGTGGTGTTATAGGTGGATGATGAGGATATTGTGGGTAGAAAAGGTTAGAAATGAAGAGGTATTAGAAAGATTAGGAGAATAGAGGACTCTATGGAAGTTAATAAAAAATTGGCGAGATAGGTTGGTAGGACACCTTCTTAGGCATAAAGGTCTAGTTAGAGACATATTAGAGGCAGAAGCAGGAGTTAGGAGGAGTAGAGGTAGACCTAGATTAGATTACTGTTCGAAAATAGTTAAGGATGTGGGCTGTTCTAGTTTTAGGGAAATGCGAAGTTTAGCTCAGGATAGGAAAGAGTGGAGGTACATGTCCAACCAGTCTTAGACTGACGACCTTATGATTATGATAAATTCACATTAATACATTAATATTTAATATTTTACCGAAGTAAAGAATAGGGAGGGGCTGGATATACACAAACATTTTGTATATTAAAAAAAAAGCGAAATTAATTGATTTCATATGTTTACCTTTTATATTGATAAATCATTTATTAATGCTGATGCAACAGAAACGTGCTTATTAAGCATACAATCTATTAGAGGTTGTTTAACCTTCGAAACATTAATTGTAGTTGTCAATATTCTTCATTCAAAAGTAAAAAATAAAAAGTTAATGGTAAACAAAAAAGTAATTGGCCTCAAATTATATTTCTTGTTTACTATGTGGAAGTTCCTTTTTTTAAGTCCTTTATTACTCCTACAATTATTAATGACGAAATTTTCTTTGTTCAAATTTCTTAATAAACATTCATGCAGTTTTTATAGAAATTTCATAAAACAGTTTTCAACTGAATATAATAATTTATTGCACATTATACATATAAATAACGTCTATGACAAAAATGTATTTATATTCAGTTTGACTACTGTAACTATAACTACCACACGTACTGTCGAGGATCACTTCATCTGGCCTTCACTTTTTCCATATGGTATTAATCTCACCTTGTAAACATACATATGTAATTTTAGTTAAAAAGTTTTAGTTTTTTGTATTTGTACAGCATATTTCAAACCGCATTAGGATTTATAATTACATAACTAAAACGAAAATACAATTAAGCGTCTCGAAACTTTTCTAGCTCGAATATTTTTTTCCTCAATTAAAATACCCATTCATTTAGTTTTGTCGAATTTTTCTCTAACTCGACATTCGAGTGCGGATGTGGCATTTTAAATTGTCTCTGTAATTCGAATTTCCATTAATTTTCTTCGGAAAAATCATCTCCAACGATAATAATGACTCGAATTTTTAGGACTATTGCCACCATTAATTTTCGCAGTGGAAAACTGCAAAAAAGGCGGTTAGGTTACGATCATAATGTTACGGTAACACTAACAAATTTCTTATATTGTCTGACATTGTCATCAAAGATTCGAAAGATTATTAGAAATTATGTATATATCCGAAGTCTTCAAAAAAAAAAAAGTAAAAAGTTTGAAGATAAAGCAGAAATTTTCCCTAACTCAAATTTTGTCTAACTCGAACATGACTGATAGTATTAAGTTAGGGAAAATTAACTGTATCCGTGTTTATTAGGGACAACGTAGCATTTCGAAATGTATTTATTTAGTTAATAGAAGCCCTAAAATACTACAGGAGGAGGAATATGTTTAGTACGTACTTAGATCGTGCACTTATTTTGCTTCTCATCGCATACTTACTTAATCAATATATTGATGGACTTTTCCCTACATAAGGGGGAAAATGCCACAAACAATTTCTTATTATATTCGCTAAAAACCGTATAAATTAATTTTGTTTTTGTATATTTAGAACAAATAAGATTTTAAGGTTTTCGATACGAATACATCTTGGGAAAATTTCATCCAAATAGCTCTAACTTAGTGGAAAATCTAACAAATTTTATACCGGTTATTTTATAAGGAAATAAATTCTACACAAAAGTGTTCCTAGTCAATATTGCATAAGAAAACCAGACTTAAACAATTGCTGGGTACATCAAAAACACACAAATAATGATAATTTTCCAGGTAAATTGACAAAATTATGAAGATATTAGTATTCATTTGGTTGCTATATTTTTTATCCAACTTTTTCTATAAACTTGAACTGAAATTATTTCTGTAAGGAATTCAATCGTTATTCGAGAGTACCAAAGGGTAAAAATCGGTGTATTTCAACACTATTACAAGAATAGAGTTTTTAGGGCTACAAGCAAAAGTTAGCCTCTTTTTTAACGAAATAATCTCAAAACAAACTAGGTACATGATATTTACAAACGGATTTAACTCGAGGGCTGGTTACAAAGGTTTCTTTACAAGGGTAGGCAATTTTTGTGTAACTTTATCTACCTCTCAGAAGATTCGTTCTAAACAAAAAAAGTGACAAAATTGTAGTTTGATATCCATGTGATATGTAAATATTTACATTTGAATAATGCTCTGTTTATCTATCTTAGAAAATTGTTAAATAAAAGCAAAAAAATCTTCGGGATCATATTTTGAGTGAAAGATTTATGTGATCGATTAACGAGGTAGTAATGAGTTAATAACGATTCTTATAAGCAAGTAGCGACATCCTTATGAAGATTTCAAAAATTTGAAATTAGTTCAAATAACGTGCAAGGAAGGGGGGCACCCATGGCGCTCTGTATTCGCACCTGGTTTGACCAAATTTAGAGAGAGTTTAATAACTTACGCAAAAACTCTAAATACATTTAAAAATAGATAGACATCTGTGTAGTACGAATTAAAAGTTTAAATTTCGGTAGAGCGGCAGAACTTTAGTTATTTAAGTGGGTACCGTAATTGGTACACGTTTAATACGTTCCACGATTAGATAAAGAAAATACGTCCGTACATACGGACATTAAAATAGTAAAAAGTTGGTATTTGAATCCTATTGGAACAATGATTTCGTAATAATAAGTATTAAGTGCCTTCCCACGAGAACGAATAAAGTGAATAAACAACTAACAACATTTACAATCACGTACCTTAATAGCAACAGGTAGGATTGTGGGCGCCCATAAAATAGCTCACATTTTCCTAATCGTGATGTCCAACAGTTTTACTTATCCATAAAAACAAACACGGCACCTTTCTGATTGCATTTTAATACTTATCGTTAATTTATCTAACGATATTCTAGTTAGTTTCATTTGCTGCAGTTCGAAGCACTTTACATTATTACCCTAAGTATGCAAGCAGTGAGTCAGTCGCACAATAATAATTTAACTCACAACAGCACGTGTTGACGACAATTCCCTTTTTTTTTATTATTAATAAATAACTTGAACACAGCTCGTTTCGCGCGTTAATATCCAAGAACAACGGACGCATTCCTCGAGTCCACGACAAACTGTCGAGTCTTTTCCTGGTGGGTCACCGAGCCACCTAAAGCTGAGCAGCCTTTCGCTCGTATTCGAGTTAACGACGTTGTTGACGACCGGGGACGCACCGAACGGCGATCAGAATGAATATCGTGCGTTTCTCGAGTTCTTTGAATTCCATTCCTGATTGTGTTGAAGAATAATAACAATTAACGATAAACAGTAAACTACAAAACTATTACAAACAAAAGAAGAGCAATGATACATTTATTTTAAATAAATACACGTATCTGTTTTGATGCGTTATTTTGCCTGTCAGCATGTTTATAATAACGTACTTTCATTTATTGTAGGTACGTAGGTATGTAATTTCGGTTAATAAATGCTTAGTTTTCATGTTCACATCAAGCCGTGTTATTATACGGAGGCTATGAAATTTTATGTTGCAGTTGCCGTTGTTTATCATTAAATTTGTGCACGATTCTGTTTGATAGATAAATTAACTATAAACTAGGTAGCTATACGTTGGAAAACTCGCTAAATCTATATTTATGGAGAAAAACTGAAAGCTCGCGAAGTTAAGTGACCAGGTCTGAACCATGTCTGAATATTTAAAGAACAGTTGAAGCACCTATTTTGCAATTAAACAATATTAGTAATGTTTGCTTCAATTAATAGTTGATACGAAACAGAAAAGAATTTTAAGAAATTTGCAGTTTAAATTTTCGCCATATAAGGAAGCTTTCTATTACGAAAAACCCCCACAACATATATTATGTATTATTTTAGTTTGAACACCTTTAAGGATGTTTGAGAGGTACAATCGGAGACAAGAGAACATAAAATTAGAAATTCGTGATTAATTAGGTTTTGCAGCATATGATGAGGTAAATAAATACTATCTAGGTATACTAAAAAAAAAGTATACGATTTGAGAGAAAATTTGGAATTTGACCAAAAACTTTGAATAAAATAAGAAATAACGAATAATATGGAAAATTTTTAACTGACTTTTGGCAGTGAATATGCCTTGATTTCAACTTCGAAACAAAAAAATATTTAGTTTCAATCTCTATTAATAATGAGCGTAAAACTTTTTAATATGTTTAAATAATAATTAAAACTTTAAAATTGCATTTATTTCAGACAATTATAAATATTATCATTATATTATCAAGTAAAAACGAGATTTTCAGCTAATTTTTCATTTTTTCCTCGATAATCATTTAGTGAATTTGAATAACCTTACGCTAAAGTGATTCTCCAGAGTTCAAGTTACTTATTACCTATAAAAGTTTTCTGGTAGCTTTTTTTCTATCGATAAAAATAAATTTAATCTGTTCGGTTAACGAATCTTCATAAAATAACGTGTAAAATTACAATTTTTTAAAATTTGAATAACTTTTTAACGGTTTAGTGAATCGATTTGTAATTTTTACAGGAGTTTTACAATTGAATGAGGAACGTTCTTCCTTATTTTTATTTGTCTCGTAGCATTTTGACATATATCCCAAACATCCTTAAACCATGAACATTTTTACTAGAAGAAAACTTTGTGCTTGGACAAAATATTTACAAAGGGTGCGCCACACCGTTTTAGACTTTAAGTTAGCCCAAATCAGTCTTCAGTTCCGTACAAGCACAAGTATATTTACAAGCTCAGAAAACTCAAAACGCCTTGAATTCCCTGATAATATTACTATATTACGCACCTGGCCAGGGAAAGTAAAGAATGTCTCAGACCTCATGTTTGTTTCCTTTCTTGGTGCGCATGCTATTTTTCACCACCCTTCCTTCTGGAAGTGAAATTTTCTTTGGTATCTAAATAATTTAGCAGCCACGTTCATCGAGTGAAAGTTCCCGATTTATACAATGTCATTAAATAAAAGTACAACATAATTTTGTAGTAAGCAAAGCTATAATTGGCTTGTGTGAAGTTAAATGTAAATATGTAAACTGCATTCTTCGTAGATCCCTTTCCCTTATCATTTGCTCCTCCAGCCTATTTTTTAATATGACTGTATATGATATATTTTTGGGCAGAAATTTGTTAACGTTTGTAAAGCACAAGCAAATGTAACTGAGTACCAAATCCGATTTCACTGAAAAGTCGAATGTCGATTCAAAAGAAAAAAATAACTTTTTTTGAAACTTTTTGCCAACAATATTCTCGAACTGATTTTAGTGGGATTTACAGCATTCGCCGTAGTTATTTAGGTTCTCACGATCTGAAAACGTCGAGATTTACAAAATCAGTAACTTCTCAATTTTGAAAAATTAGTGATTTTTACAGCGTAAAGTCAAAAAGTACTTTGAAGCCTCATCCATAGTATCTAGTAATACGCCTCCTGGGGTGTTTCCTTATTTAATCAATATATTTTTGTGAAGTTGAATACTTGGGGTTTTAAATTTTACGTTATATTGACTTAATGATAATATTTAAGGTCGACCATTACATAGGTCAGATATTTTACATTGATATTGACATTTGTTGTATAGTTATATATAATATACATTATACATATATCATATAACGTTTAATAAAACAATCGGTTTATTGCCACTTTATGGTTTACGGATTTTTTGTAACATACTACATTCTATCCACAGTGACATTTCTGGATAAAAAGACTATTATAAATAAATCCTCAATAACTAAATTAGTTCTAGCTGTTTAAGCCTTGGGAAGTATAAATAGAAACTAATTTAACATTTTTTAATTATGAAATGGCGATACTTATCATCAGTTATCGCTTTTTGATGTTCCATTCAACACCACAAACGTATCAAATCTGAACGACCCAACTACGAATAAAATCTGTAATTTATACCTCGGTATGTTTATAAAATTACTGTTATTTAAGGATAAAAAGTGTATAAAATTTTGAAAAAGTATAATGTGTAATAAAAGTTTAATGTTTGAATATAGTTAGTTATCATTCAAACGAACTCATTGTTAGACGTTAAAAATAACTTGCAAGGGTCTGCACCTAATGTATATATTTATATTCCCAAATATATTTCTCCATTTACGTAGAGAGAACTTGTAATATACAAGGTGTTTATTTCATCTTCCGTGAATAAATGAACAAACGTAAAAAGAGCTTCAACTTTATAATCTGAATGAGACAAATGCTCTGAAGTTTAGAAATATCTATTGTCTTTGATCAGAGACATATTAGAAGCAGAAACGGGAGGTAGACGTAGATTAGATTACTGTTTACAAATAATTAAGGCTGTGGCATGTTCTAGTGTTAGGGAAATGCGAAGATTACCTCAGGATAGGAAAGAATGGAGGTGCGTATCCAACCAGTTTTAGGACTGACGACCTTATGATGATGATTGTCTTTGATAATAGACGTATCTAAGCGAATTTTTAAGTACGATTTAAGTAGGAAATTTTCTCTAATCGCTTTTGGTTATCCTTACTTCGTTTATTGATTAACAAAGCAGAACTTGAATAAAACGATGAGCCTGTATTTGTTTGTATAATCGTTGTTATAGAAATGGTGTGTCTATGAATGTATACGAAACAGTGCCTACAGAAGGTTTTTAATTTTAATAACATAATAATAGTGGTAATCGTTACAAACACAATTCTCTTAAATAAATTTTCACGTTAACGTTTTACCAATGATAGGAAACACGAGTTCAAATAACTTTAAAGCAAATATTTAAAATAAAGAGATAAAAAGTGAAGGTTCTTTAAATTTTAATGGAATTCCATACCTCAAAATGGCTGGAAGCACATTTGGAACGAAACGCAGGTTTAAAAACATTACCGAGAAACTTAATTTTGGGGGACATTTTTGGGGATGGAGACTACCGCTTAATATTGGTAGATGTAGACTTTGGGCAAGATCTAAAAGCAAATTTGAAAGTGTACAGAGGGACAGGTCTTGTAGCGAATCAGCCCTTACCGGTTCTACCATCGTCTCTTATCAGCTTTTATAATGACTTAACTGAACCTTATTTACCAGGTTTGTACTTCATTTTTTGCTGTGACAATTATTTAGAAAAACCAGGTAATAAACAATACAACAAGTGCAATAGCAATAAAAAAGCATTTATAAAATACATTTGTATTTTGCATTTTGCATTTCGATTCTATTTCGAAACATCATAACAACAATCGTATTCATCACATCTCTGACCTCTGAGGTTAAAATTGTTTAATAATATAATGAACCATCGAAGTGCAATATTTGTCTTACAGCCTTACATTAACAGTTACTTTTTAATGTTGTTTTAATCTACCAGATTAAAGTTTCTGTTCAACTTTTTTTTTACCCTTTCAGTGGTCGGTGTGTCATGCGATACTGACTTCTTAATTTACAAAAACAACAAGCCTTTTTATAAATTTTCCGTACCTTCGTTTCCACTCACAACGACAGAGTCGAATGTCTGGCAACGGTTACCACATGTTACAGACGAATCAGATTACAAGATACTATTAGAAAAACTGCAGTCAGTTTCCTTTTCGACCCTATCTTCAAGGTGGATTCTATCTTAAAATTATTCCGATACGAATTAATTTTCCCGTTACTGTTGTAGATCTCAAAAGTTATTGTCGGTCCCTTTGAATAATATCAAGGAAGAAATTGATAAATATTCTGGCGAAGAACCATCAATTCATCCCTCTATTACTTGTTCCACAACACTAAGGAAAAATTCTGAAGATGATATTGCGGTATCTTGTGCCGTTATTGGAACTGAAAATGGCTATATTTTCATACTAGATCCTTTAACTTTCACTGTTTTGCATAAGGTAACTTATTACTAAAGCCAAACATGGTTAGGGAACCATTTGATATTTTTAAGAGTAGCAAATAAGAGTTCGAGTGTTTTATCCGCTTTAGCTACTAAAGTCGATGAGTAGACAAAACCGAAGGGTAGGGCGGAAGTCCCTCTTCTTCTTCAGCCTCCTTTTTGGAATCGTGGTAACGAATAGAGGAAGTTAAGATGGAAGAAATCAAACAGAAAACAGAATACTATTTTTAAATGGAGAGTAATTCGATGCTCTAACTGTTGATTTGTGATGCATTTAAGTACATTGACAATGGGCTTTTTGAATTTCTAATTTCAATAATCGATTGCACCATTTTTTTTCTGTGTAATAACTTCGAATATTATTATCTTTTCATTTATCTATCACGAGATGTGACCATTTCAATATCGAAATTTTTAAGAGTGAAAAATGTACTTTAAATCCAAATCCGAACCTGGAGCCGTGCTAAAGTCGATATCAAGCACATTTTTTTTGTATCTGTTTATTAAGATTTTTTATTCTACTGCTTTACGAATGAAATTAATAAAAAACAAATTCATTTTGGGGATAATTTACTTAATTAAAACAGATTGAACTGTTTTTAGTATATTCGTTATAATAATATTTGCATTTGATTGGTGGTTTTAGGCCGTTTCCGCAAATATCAAATCAAGTCCTTTTATATTGCAAACTTCTGGCTTGTATGACGTGGAATTTAGAATCCTTGTAATATGTCGAGAAAACCACGTGTGTGTTATTAGAAATGGATGGACCGAAGGAAAAATCTTATTTCGTACAGCAAATGCTATTATTGATGCTGTACACTTGTCGGTTGACAAATCGCTGGTTGTTGCTACAGCAGGGAAGAATTTGTCCTGTTATTCAAAAAAGGTAAAACCAGTTGGACTTAACTTTATTATAGTTTTGAAATTATAAAAATAACATTGCTTTTCGTATGCATTAGATTGGTCTAGAAAAGATCTATGAACAGGTCTGGGCAGAGCCCTCACTAAAAGAGCTTCAAGCCCTAAGCCCAAAACCTTTGCTTGAAGTGCTTTAGTCCTTGAAGTCCCAATAGCATTTTAAAATGTAAGGATTTTGAATTATTTAATATAGTAAATATCTTTTTTGATTCAAATCCCTGAACATTTTGAAAATGCTTCAAGCAGTTCCTAAGCCCTGGTAGCATATTTTCAAGCACAAACCATAGAATTTCACGTTTTTGGACCCCTCCCTCCCTACACTTTCAGCGGCCCCCTAACAAATATTACGTCTTAAAAGGTAGTCTCCACCCCTACAAACGATTTCATGTGATTAAAAATGGCAATGGGATTGATTTTGTGTTGTAAAGAAAAATTTTTAGAACTGCCAAGTTGAGAAAAACATTGAAATAAAATTGATAAGCTGCGAACGTCACATTTCCTTAGATACCCCCTCCCTCTTTGTCATATCTCGTCACGCTAAGCAGTACCCCTCCCTGTCCCTTAGTTGCTAACGTAGGTATTTTATGAACGACCCCTAAATATAAATAATTATCCTTGGAAAAAGTATTTTTTTAAATTTAGTTCAATAAATTACGTATGTAATTAAAAATCAATTATTTTGTGCTTTTTTAAAACATCATTTTTATTTTATAAATTTATTACTATTTTTACTTTCTTGGTGCGCTGTACCCTTAGCGAAAACCTTATTAATTAATGAGAGAATTAAATAATACAAATAAAATTTTCAATTTATAAAATATTTAAAAAAAATTGGTATAAATAATAAACACAACGATTTCATATTCATTTAAAGTTACCTGCTTTGTTTTAGGGAAATAAAATGTGGACAGTAAAAACAATACATGAGATAACGTGTTTATGTTTATTGTCATTGAAATCGTCAAATACTTATTTGGTGGGGGTGGGTATGAGAAATGGTGCGATTCATTTATTTCAAGGTAGACATATCGTTGATTGCATTTCAGCTCCCGATACCCCTTCAGCACTTTTGTTTGGTCAAATGGGTCAAGAAGAACACGTCTTGATTATAATTACTATAGGTAAACAGTATTTTTTCTATTGACAAAATTTTCTACTGTGCTTCTTTAGGGGGTGGTTTATAATTTAATTTCTTGTTTTGTAAATTAATTAAAACGAAAAATTTAAAATATTGAGACTAAACTGTAAGTTAAATTTTAGATGAAAGTATTTTTGTAACAATTATAAATTTGTTTTTAACTTACTAGCTGGTGCTCTTAATTTCAAAATTTTGAAACGTACGGCGAATTTTAATCTTGAAAGTCAAGAAACGTCTGGACCCGTTGTCGAAAATCGGCCCTTACCTCTACCAAAAAGGAGTAAACTGTTTGTGGAACAAGTTATGAGAGAGAAGCAAAACGCTTGTGGTAAGTTTTTCAAACCAACTAATTTTTGCGAGATTTTTTCAGTACTTTACTTGAATATAAAATGTATTAATAGTCTCGGTTAAGGAACTATTAGGTACATATTTTATTTTTTATAAAAACTAGGCAGTTTGGTTTTCTGTTTGAGTCCTTATTTTAGCCGATCGCCGGTTAAGTCCTTTCGTTGTTATTGTAGATCTTTCCTGTTCTCATTAAGTCCAATCAATAGATATTTTTACGCTCTCCTAATTTCAATACAATTTTCTTTTTTTTTTTTCGTTTTCTCTAGTCATACGCAATAGCTTTAGCAATTTTATTTTCCCGAAAGTGATTTAAATTGAAAAAACAATTTTAGAGTACAGTCAAGGTAACTAATTAGGTACTTAATTACAGATATTCATCAACGATTTCAACAAGACCTCATAAAAATGCGTCTCACAGCAGCACGGGCAATGGTACATTTAAAACCAGATGAAAATGCAGCAGGGAACGAAAAAGAATTAGTTAAATTATCAGCTCGTGTATGTGTTTACATTTTTATTGATAAGTACATAAATACACATCTTTTCGGATATTTTAAGCTACTTTTAACTAACAATAACCAATAAGGTTTGTGTTTGCTTTAAAAAGTAACCTTAGTATTAATATTTATTAGGTAACTGGTTTGGGTCCCACATTTACACTTATTTTAAATGTTGAGAATATGAGTAATGAGAAGCCATTATTGGGATTATCAGCAATACTCCATTGCAAAACTTCACTGTACAAACTTTCATCTTATGTTATTAAGGTAAGACTCTTTTTTAATAAAATTTTAGNGTTAAATTCGTTTTGGAAAAATCACGATTTATTTAATTTATTGATATATAAAAAACTATTAATACAAAAGAAATTGTGTGGAGGAGTTGAATTATGTCTTTCTGTTTATATAATATCTAAAAGTTCGGTTCTACATAATTCCTTATAACTATTTACAGTGAATATGGCGTAAATTAAATCATGAGTTTTTTTAATATACAATGCGGTCTTATAAAATGGAAACAAAAGTATTAGAAATAAATGAACCAATAAAAGGTGATAACAGTGACAAAAACAACTTAATAAGAGTGTTTGTTATAAAAAAAGACGGTAATCAACCAGTCATAACAGCATCTATAAACATGCCTGATACTGATTTTCTTGATATACTATAAGAATTATGATTAATAAAATATGTATCCAATTATCTAAATAATACATCCGTTTACCTAATATTTCTTAAAGTAAGGCTATTTTGGTCTTTTCTGTATTTACATCCGTGTATTCATTCTAAACTCCAACAGGGAAATTAATAATTTCAAATTATGGACGATTGGCAGAACTGTTAGGATTGGTACTATGATAGAGGTGCTTGAGGTAACCTTACTTTTTCATAGGCTTAAAAGCACAATAATTTGTAATGCATTATAGAATAATTTAATGTAGAGTAAATATTGTTTAAATTCAGTATTTGGGTCATTTTTCGTAGGCTAGTGCGTGCTTGTGAAAAACAGTGTATTTATTTTGTGAAGTCCTAAAAAGTATAATTATGGGTTTATATTTATCCTATTTATCAGAGCCAATTACCGAAAAAGTATCCAGCGATGAAGCCAATGAAAAATTAGTAGTGGGTTCTAGTTCAATGCAAGGTTGGCGTGAAAATCAAGAAGTAAATAGCATCATAATCAAAATATCTTATTTTGTAACTTTTTCGTTTTCTTTTTAGGATTCTCACAATTGCATTCTCGAATATGATAAGAATACTTCACTATTTGCAGTTTATGATGGACATGGAGGTCATGAAGTTGCAGTGTACACTTCACAAATGCTTCCAGAATTTATTAAAGAAACTGAAGCATATAAAAGTGGAAACATTGAAAAAGCTCTTATTGATGCATTCCTTAATTTTGATGCTACTCTGATTTCACCAGAGGTAATTGATAAGTTAAAAAAAATAGCTGCTGAAAAATTAGAAGCAGAAGAAATAGATGATGATGATGACGATGAAGAGAATGTTTCTCATTTGTATGAAGAAGCATCAATGCCAATAGAACAAGTGATTGAGAAGTACACATCCAAACTATTAAAGACAAAGAAAAAATCCTTAAAAGTGGTTCAAGTTGAAAAAGAAAAAGCAAGTTCCAGCTCAAAGTCTTCTTCAGAAGTATCACCTAGTTCTACATCATCCAAAGATAATGTAGATGAAGCTATTTCAAACAAATGTGAAGTTACCAGTAGCATATGTGAGAAAAACACAGGTTGGTTTAATTGCTTCTTTAACATCTTTAAGAATAATTTTTTATATTCTATTTTATTTATTTATTAATATGTGGACCAAAGTAAATTGTATATAATGATTGTGTTCTACACCATATACATGGATATGAGACTATAAAAAAGAAATATTTTTCATTTATTTAATATAAAACCCGCTTAAATATCTTATCTTTCGGTAAAGTTTTAAAACATAAGTGGTAACTGATGTTCAAATTAATATCCTTATGGTTTAGCAACTGTCAACTAAAAAGAATTAAAATTGACCTGTTTTATGCTCTATTACAAAAGTAACAATATTATTATCATCATGTATATGTATTGATAGATTCTTTCACTCCAGAAACATCTGCAAATACAGTTTCTTCAACTTCTGAAGATAATCAAGACTTAGCAGAGGCTAACAGTGTCAATGAAAATGTTTGCATAAAAGCTGATAGTAGTGCAGAAGAAGGTGAAAAGGAAATAACAGATTCAGAAGCAATAGTTAAATCTAGTCAAATTCAGAATGGAGATATTTCACCCAACAAAGGTAAAAAATCTGCAGAGGACGTAGAAAAAGTTGATAGTTCTTCCCCACAAGAAAATGGCTTTTTATCCACTAAAGGTAATTTAATAATAAATTTGTGTTGTTAAATTGTAAACATTTTCATTATTTTAGGGAAAGGCAAAGCAATTGTAAAAAAGCAACCCATAGGCGATTCCGGAAGACCAAAAAGAACAGCAACCCATTTGTATAATAAACTTCTCACAGATTCTGTTAGCAGTGAATCAGATGATGATGATGACGACGATGATGAAGAAGATAAAACCTTCACAGGTCCTGCTGGTAATGCAAGTTATGAAGTTATTTCCAATAAAATGTTGTATGTGCTCATTTTTTTTTAAGATTCGTCTGATGATGATGACAACGATGTTGTTAACTCCACAGTAGAGACAGAAGACTGTTCTGAAAGTGAAGATGAAGAACAAGATGAAGAAGATGATGGGGATGAAGAAGATCTGGATGAGGAAGAAGAAGATGAAGAAAGCATGGAATTTCAAAAGAACATGAAAGATGAACCTGGATCGGGCAGCGGTTGTACAGCTGTAGTAGCATTACTTCGAGAAAATCGATTATTTGTAGCGAATGCGGGGGATTCTAGGTGTATCGTCTGTCGAAATGGTATGTTTTAAATAAATCATAAAATGTATTGTATGTTTTTGAACTATTGTATCTTATTATCCATAAAGGAAAAGCAGTAGAGATGAGTTTTGACCATAAACCTGAAGACCAGCCTGAAGAGGAACGAATTAAAAAAGCTGGCGGCAAAGTGACTGCAGATGGTCGTGTAAACGGAGGTTTGAATTTGTCTCGAGCACTTGGTGATCACGCATACAAACAAAATAAAGAACTGTCCGATCGTGAGCAAATGATCACAGCTCTACCGGATATCAAAACTTTAACGATTAATCCAGGACAAGATGAGTTTATGGTGTTGGCATGCGATGGCATTTGGAACTCCATGACTAACCAGGAAGTTGTTGATTTTATCAGGAGTCGTATTGAAAAAGGTGAAACAAGAATGTCACGAATATGTGAAGCGGTAAGTCAGTTTTTGTACCATTTAAACTATTTAATGCCGTAAAAGGTAGAGGTAAACGGGAGGTGCAGTAATTTTAAGAGTTAACAATTTGGTCGTTTTTAGAAAATGTGTGTATTATATTTTAACGCTTTTCAATCTTTAAAATACATTCATTTAACGAATATCGGTAATGCAATTGTCAAATAATACTAGGTTCAATTATTTATTTGGCTGTAATATTCGATATAAATTAAGAAATGATCGTTCTGTGGTAGTACGTACATTCAAAAATTAATAAATTATTGAAAGTTCCATGAAAAAACATTTTCAAAAGTAGAAGAAAAATGTCGAATATTTTAATTAATAGTATTGTAAATTGCACGATTTTTGATTTTCCTTATTACGAACCTCAATTAAATTCAGTTACTCCTTTCTTATACTAATCATATGTATTTAATCACAAATATGATTAAACATTAATTAAAAATTCACTTTTCGTCTAGATGTTTGATTCTTGTTTGGCGCCAAATACAATGAACGATGGCACCGGTTGCGATAATATGACTGCTATAATTGTTCAATTTAAAAACAGTTCAAAAAAGCGTACGGCTCCGGAAGACGACATTCAATCAACAGAGTCCACTAAAAGAGCTAAGACTGACACAGAAGGAGAATGTGCCCCTTCCATGTAATATTTTTCAATTCCATACGTTTTTCTTATTTTTCATTTGGCCAAGAATGTATTTATCTTCAGCAGAGGCCAATTGTTTACACTAATTGAACATAAATTTGAAGATAATTTAAAAAGATGGTATAAGTTGCGAATTTGAACTGGTAAAAGATGAAGTCAAAAATGAATTAATTCAGTTTCTAATTTTAGTACTTGACAAGAAAGACAGTATATTTTATTACAAAAAGTGTAGTAGTGGTGCCTTCATTTTTTACAATATGTATTGTTAATAGGATTTATAAAATAAATTTCTAAGAGACCAGTGAAATTAATTAACAAATAGTCAGGTAGCAATTATGCAGTATGTAAATGCTTTCAAGGTAGCTATTACTTGTAAATAATTACATTTGCTTAATTGTATATTTTTACTCAAGTTCTTTTAATTTGAAAATGCAGTAATTATGTACAATAAATAGCTATACATAGTTTATAAAATTAATTTTTATGCAACTATTTTTTAACTAGTTTATGTTTTTGTGTGTTTATAAGTCCACTGTAGTTTAATAATTTGTAAAATATGAAAGTATTTTTTAATACATTGTCTTACCTGAAAACGATGGTTTATATAAACTTTTATAAAAGTTGATGATTAGGAAGGCACATCTTTTATTTTACTAAAGTTATAAGACGATTGAAAGAAATAAAGTAAAATAAGACTGGTTGGACACGCACCTTCCCTCCTTACAATCTTAAGCCAATCATCGTATTTCCGGAATGCTGGAACCGAATCTTCCTTTGCTTCTCTTTATTCTTGTTTCTAGTTGTAATATGTCTCTAGCCCTTCATGTCTCATTATGTATCCTACAGTCCTATTTTTCCTTTCCCTTATTGGCTTCAACTCTACTCCAATACCTCTAAATTTTTAACCTTTTCTATCCATGATATTTTCATCATCTCATACCAAATGCTTGTAACTTTTCCCGTCCCTGGTTCAGACCCATACAAAGAGTGCTTCAAGCACTTACGTTTAGTAATCTTTTTGGAATATTGAAATTAACCATTCGCGAGCACAGAAGTAATTTCTTTTTGCTAAAAGCGGGGTATCTGACTTCCTGATTATCGAAAATCGTTTTAAATGGGAGATATAAAATATAAAACAAATATAATGACCGTATAAACATTATTATTATAACATTAACTACATTTGACTTAAGTTATTTATTACTTCGTTTTGTTCCATTTCGATCTTCTGCAATGAAGCAAGTTGGGTTTTTAAATTTTCTAGTTCAATCCCCTGCTCTGCAATTTGAACCTAAAAACATTATGTATTACGGTTTTCATTAAATAGGTCACTGTTAAATAGAGGCTATTATACTCTAACTTGTAATTGCTGCTTCAAAGTTTCCTTCTCCTTGGTCATATTTTGTAAGACATTCTTGACGCCAATGGTACTCATTTTTTCCTTTTCAACTTCTTTAGCTAGTTTTTGTGATATACCAATAAGCATTCCGGATAGTCTTTCGAATTCTTCAATTTCTTAAAAAATATGTGTAAAATAAAATATTTATTCAAAGAAACTGAAATACTTTCAAAATATACGTCGCATTCCTGTTGCAATTCTGTAGAACTTTTTGATACGCTTGGTTCTAATATACATATTTTATCAACGTCGTCAAAGTATATTCCTGATTTTGCCAAATAATCCATATAAAATACTGGAATAACAAATCGTATTTTTTCTGTATGGCAAATTCATCAATTTTTTGATTAGAAGGTATTCATTGACATTTCCATGGAAACCAAGATGCTTTTATTTGTAATTAACATAAAAATGGCGGTATTGACGAATAACACAAAACTCTTAAAAGTTGTAAATGTGTTGCTTTTATATGTAAATTTATTTAAATTCAGAGAATAATTGTTAAGTTAGGTTCGGAAAAACTTTGCGTTTATTTAAATTACCCGCCCTATTGAATTTTTGGCGCGCTATAAGCGCCTCTATTGACCAATCTGTTGTCAAACAATTGTAGGAAAAAGCATGAACACCGAGTAAACAGTAAACGAAGATTAAACCTACCTATTTACTAAAAAATCAGAATTAATTTATTGTCTACCTTTTTTAAAAGGTTTTTTCCACATTACTAGCAGCATTAGTGGTAACTATGGGTTTGTGTGGTTCTTATTTAACGTATTTATCGAAACCGGTGACTGAAAAGATTTCAAGTGACGAAGCAAACGAGAAAATTAAATGTGGGGCAAGTTCAATGCAAGGCTGGCGCGAAAGTCAAGAGGTGAGTAAATTTAACAAATAATGTTCAAAAAATCTTAAGGTATATTTGCAAATTACACTAAAGCGTTTAGTAAAACTCAAGCACTTAAAGTCAATGTGCATCATCTGATGGTTACTCTTTTGATGTTTCCATCTGTTTTGAGTGTGTATAACAATATCTTCACCTTTTTTTAGGATGCACATAATTGCATATTAGACTACGATACAAATACATCATTTTTTGCTGTTTACGACGGACATGGAGGGCATGAAGTTGCTTCATACACTTCTCTAAAACTGCCACAATATATTAAAGAAACAGAAGCATATAAAAAAGGCAAATTTGAAGAGGCCCTTATTGATGCTTTTCTTGACTTTGATGCTACATTAACCCTCCCAGAAGTTATAGATGAATTAAAGAAAATTTCTGATGAAAGGAAGGTACAGAGAGATGATGATGAGGAAGAGGAAGATGTTTCTAGTCTATATGAAGAGGCAAGCATGCCTATAGAAAAGGTGATAGAAAGATACACAGCAAAACTGCTAGGAGCAAAAGCCAAACCTGCAAAAGAAGGCTGTGATGAGAAATTAAAAAAAGATAAGTGTTCTACTTTAATTAAAGAAAATTGCAGCTCTTCAAGTGATCCAACAAGCAGTTCGATTTCTAAGGAAAATTGTGATCCTCAAATAAACGAAGTAAATATCGATGAAAGTGTTAAAAAGCCAGGTAGTGAGTCACTATTTTGTAATTTATATTGTCTATATGTATTGTGTATATTTAAAGATTCTTCAAACTCGTCATCTGTAAACACGGTTTCTTCGACAACTACATCAAATGATATTGTTGGTTCATCTGAAAAATTATGTTTAATCACAAAAATTGCTTCTGATTCTACTCAAAATGAATGCTCTACATCAAATGGGGATCTTGAAGATGAAGCAACTAAATCTGAGGCTACAGCAATTGATGGCTCTCTCTTGAATGGTGGAGTTTCACAAACTGAAAACAACAAAGAAAAAGAAGAACAATCTGAAAAGGTGGGCAGTTCTACCTCACAAGAAAACGGATGTATGTCTAAGAAAGGTAAAAACTCGTTGAAGTTCTAGAAGATTTAATAAAAATTTTGTTTTTTATTAAGATAAAACTAAAATGCCAATAAAAGAAGAAAATGATGATAAATGCAGCATTCGAACAAGGCCGAAGAGGGAAGCAGCCACCAAGGTGTATAATGAACTTTTGAATGAGTCAGAGAGTGATTCTGAAGATGAGGAAGATAAAACATTCTTAGGATCATTAGGTATTACTTATATTATTTTAATAAGTTTAAAATTGTGTGGTATTAATATGTATTTCTGTTTGTATTTGAATACTAGAAGAATCATCCAGTGAAGAAGACGAAATTGTAAATTCTACTGTTGAAGCAGAAAATGAAGAAGATGAGGAAGACGCAGAAGACGACGATATGGACAATGATGATGAAGATGATGAAGAGGATTTTGAAGAAGAAGAAGAGGATGAAGAAAGCATGGAATTCCAAAAAAATATGAAAGATGAGCCCGGATCAGGAAGCGGGTGTACAGCTGTGGTAGCTTTGTTACGAGAAAATCAGTTGTTTGTTGCAAATGCAGGGGATTCAAGGTGTATCGTCTGTCGAAGCGGTAAATCTATATATATATATATATCGCTATTTGAATATATTTCAATTATTTCTTTTGTTTTTTCTATAGGAAAAGCAGTTGAAATGAGTTTTGACCATAAACCCGAAGACCAGCCTGAAGAGGAACGAATTAAAAAAGCTGGAGGTAAAGTAACTGCAGATGGTCGTGTGAACGGAGGTTTAAATTTATCTCGAGCCCTTGGTGATCACGCCTACAAACAAAACAAAGAACTTTCGAGTCGGGAGCAGATGATCACAGCCTTGCCTGATGTTCGAACTCTGACAATTAAACCAGGAGAAGATGAGTTTATGGTGCTGGCGTGTGATGGCATTTGGAATTCATTATCGAATCAGGAAGTTGTCGATTTTGTCAAAAATCGCATAGAAAAGGGAGAGACAAGTATGTCGCGGATATGCGAAGAGGTAAGGCAGTTTTTAAAGTAACATAGAAAAGGAAAAATAAGTATAAAAGCGATTTTGGTTATCTCTAAGTTTAATTTATTTTATAATTTCGGTAGTCAATGAACAAGAACCATTTTTAATTTTACTAAAGTTATTTTTACATAAAAATAAATTTAAATCTGGCGTATTAGTAAGTATATGCTTATTTGATAATTTCAATTAATTGGAATTCTATACCAATAAAGAAGTTTTCGTTATTGTTTGCAGATGTTTGATACATGTTTAGCACCAAACACTAAGAACGATGGCACTGGTTGCGACAATATGACTGCTATCATTGTCCAGTTTAAATTAAATACAAATACAAATAAGCGTTCAGCGCCAGATGACGATAATGTCAATGCGGAATCAACAGAAAATATAAAAAGAGTTAAGACTGAAGACGACAAGGAATGTACGACATCGTCCTAAAATATCTCATATTAATAAAGTATCCTTAAATATTGATGGTGAAAGTGAACCGTTAAATTCGTTTTGGAAAAATCACGATTTATTTAATTTATTGATATATAAAAAACTATTAATACAAAAGAAATTGTGTGGAGGAGTTGAATTATGTCTTTCTGTTTATATAATATCTAAAAGTTCGGTTCTACATAATTCCTTATAACTATTTACAGTGAATATGGCGTAAATTAAATCATGAGTTTTTTTAATATACAATGCGGTAGCGGTGCCTTTAGTTATTACAACGCTGAGTGTAAATAAAATAGCGATCAAATCATTTTTTACGATTTCTTTATTATTTTTGTCGTAACGATAGCATTACATTTTTTTCAGTGTGAATGAAGAACTGTCAGGATAGTTGTAGTTGTGTTTGAAACTGCAAACTGTATTGTGTAGTATTGAGTACAGTGTTATGTATTTCATTTAATAAAGTCATTTTTGTAATCATTAAGTTCAGTTTTTACGTTATATTTTCTTTGTTATTTAATTATATAATTTAAGAAAATAGTAAACAGTTTCTGTAATATTCAAGATCGAAGCCAAATAAGTTATGTAAACGGTCTAGTAAAAGTTTTACAAACCAAATAGTGTAGACAATATTTAAGAAATGCAAAATATTTTAGTATATGTTTATTTACAACAAACAATTGTAATAAGAAGTTTCATTTATGCTGATTTGTATAAGGGGTATTTAAAAAAAATCCTTTGGTGTAATGTTGGCTGCATAAGTGTAAGGTAATTGTGACTATAAAATTGGGTTTAGAGTTTAGACAAAGGTGTACGAGGTGAAACAGTTTGCATTTATTACTGCTCAAGGAATAAAATAATTGCTTCTTTCCTTTATATGTATAGTAAGTAATAACATTTAGATTAAGATTAATTACAAATCGTTGTGGTGTTTTTATATGTTTAACGGGTTGCATGTACGATGCAAATTTATCTGAAAATGTTGATTGTAATCATTTTAATGTTAACACATCAAAATAATATCCCCTACATATCATAATTACTTATAAATTAAAAACTTTAACACAAAAGTTTAACATTCTAAATTAACCACTAGCAAGTACTTGGGCATATATCTATGACACAGTCTATGGTATGAATTTATGAACCTATGGCTATGGGTGTCTATCTTCTGTCTATGGTTTGAAGGATGAAAATATAATATGTATCAAGTATGTCTAAAACAGTATGAAATTATTAGTGTAGGCCGACTAGTGTTGGTGGTTGGTTGTATCATTTGTGCTGTACATATTAGAGGGAAGCAGCCACCAAGGTGTATAATGAACTTTTGAATGAGTCAGAGAGTGATTCTGAAGATGAGGAAGATAAAACATTCTTAGGATCATTAGGTATTACTTATATTATTTTAATAAGTTTAAAATTGTGTGGTATTAATATGTATTTCTGTTTGTATTTGAATACTAGAAGAATCATCCAGTGAAGAAGACGAAATTGTAAATTCTACTGTTGTCCTGATTATCGAAAATCGTTTTAAATGGGAGATATAAAATATAAAACAAATATAATGACCGTATAAACATTATTATTATAACATTAACTACATTNTTGAAGGATGAAAATATAATATGTATCAAGTATGTCTAAAACAGTATGAAATTATTAGTGTAGGACGACTAGTGTTGGTGGTTGGTTGTATCATTTGTGCTGTACATATTATTACTACTAATATTACAGTAAGTTTTTATTAGTTTTATTTACTATATAGTTATTGTCGGCTTATCATTATTATGTTGTTATGGTAAATGAAAATAGGAAGGTAATTCAAAAAATGTTATGGATTTAATTTATTTTACTTTTGTGCGGTATTTCTCAGATAGTAATTTATAAATACAAGAATTATTCCAAAACTAATTGTAAGAGTAAAAGGACTAATTTCATTGTAAGTAAATTTTACTTACGCTATGACTGTCGCATTTTTTTGATGATTGAGGATAAAAGAAAATTAAACATCAACGGGTATAGATACATATAAAAGATTTTCCCCCAAATGTTTTGAAGGTGTTAAATTAATGTGTATAATAGATACATTTTAAAACTGGGTGGATATTTTGAAAATTACAACGGATTTGATAAGAGTGTGTGCAAAAATGATTGGCGAATGAAGGCATTTTGCATTTTAACTGAACGTACCTTTGTTGTTAACATCTGTATATTATCAATAAAATACGTACCTATACGTACAATATATATATGATGAGCAATCTAGTAATAATTGTATTGTATTGTATTGTACAGAGGTAAAGTTTTTGTAAATTTACAAGTTTGAATATAGGAGGTAATCTCCAAAACTACTCATTCTCATTCATTTTTTGAATGGATTCAGAGCGGATTTGGCCTGTATATTAAAATGCAAGAGCTTTTCGTGGAAACCAATATTTAGCATCGCAAGTCGACGAAGTGCTCTCTTAGAAATCAGTTTGTGATTGTAATAGTCATATATTATCAATTTGTGAATTAACTTTAGCATATTTATATAGATTTATATATAAATACCGTCCAGGATTTTTTACAGTTCTTTTTAAGTATGTCTGTACAGTTTTTTATAGAAAGAATTCAAATATCTCGATACTGTTGTTAGGGCAGTATTCGTAAGAAACGCATTCTTTCTACTGTGTTTTTGTTGACACGTTGCAAAATTGTCTTCGACGGAAATTCGTTTTTTTTATCAAAATAATATATAGTCTACATCCCCCCTGAAAGTCCATTGTAAATATTGGTGAAAGAATTTTTGAAATCTGATGAGTATTTTTGGAGATTACCTCTTACATCCAAACTTACAAACTTACAAAAACTTTACGTCTTTGTAATATAAGTGTAGATTACAAAAAATAACTGGCTTCCATAAATATATGGATGGTGGTACGTAGTAAAAGCAGTTCTAATAAAATTTTCTTCACATATGAATCTCATCGCACAATAAGATTAGACGGTGTTATTATGTTAAACATTTTGACAAAATAGTTGTGCTACTTTCCTTTTGTTTTTTGAAAATGTTTTTATTTGCTTTGTTTTATCCGTTTGTTTGACAAAATTTAAAGCACTTTTCATTTTATAAATGTTATTGTTCTTATTGTTCTAGGAAAGTTAATGCTTTGAAAAGTGGGCATTATGCGCATAAAATTATACAAATTAAGTCGCACTGTACGTACATTATCCTTGTTGCAATCGTTGAATTTCAAATGATTTATCATACAAATATGCTAAAATTAACATTATTTTATTTTGACCCTTCGTCCTACGATAATACGTATATATGCATCATCCTTCTATCTGCTAATCTTCTGACATCACGGGATCGTTGTTTAATTAGATTCATAAGGTATCTTATTATAAAAAACGCAAAATATATCTGAAAAAAAATATAAGTTGAATACCTGTCATTCATCATTCATCTTTTCGTAATCCTTGAAACGAAAAATCAACAGTTTAATTTTTTTGCTGCAATCAAACATCGTAAACAAATAGATACATCAAACTGCAATCGTTAGATATTTGAGAGATAAAATAAAATCCTTGATAGATACCTAGAAACCAGTTATTTCTTATTTTAGAAATGTTGAATATTTACCTACTTTAACAAGTTATTTGTTTGTTTTTACTATGAAATTCGACAAAAAAGGTACATATTAAAAAAGTAATTCTTGTAAGTGACTGTAAAGTAATTCTCGAAAGTGACTGTAGACTGTTGATCGAATCAATTGTCTTAAACCTTCGATTAAGTTAACTAAATATAAAAAAACGTTTAATTTAGAATAAATTTTAATAGTGTATAGAGAAATTGAGAGAAAAACCTTCCTGTTACATATTTAGGTATTTAGGTAAAGATTCGTTATTTATTTTTATTTAATATTTAAAAAATGTTTTTTCTTGATAATTGCTAATATTAAAACGTGTCGATAATCTGATTGTAGTAAATTAATTTTTAGTTTTACACAATGTTTTAGAAAGACTTGTCAATGAGTTGTACTTCTTTAATTTTATTCAATTAGATTTGATTTCGTAAAGAAATAAAAAGTAGTACGTGATGAGATTGGTAATTAGAAAGTGACAAAATAATAAGCTTTAGATGATGATGAATTTAACTGATGACCTGTTTAAATCTTCATTAATTAACACATGCACTTTTTACTGCTTGCACAACCTTCTAATAATTTAACTTATTATTTTTGATATTTCACAAATTAGTTTCGTTTATGCTATGTATTAAATCACGATTTTTTGAAAACAAAATACGTTTCATTACGGCGTCATTCAATTGATAAAATTATTACTAATAATAATAATTAATAATAATAGTATAAAATTCATCTCCATAAGTTGGGCTGTCGAACGTGTGTCTATTTTATTTTATACCTACATTTGGAGAAAATGTTTTCTCTTTCATTAGGTCATGAAAATGGAATAAAAAAAAAAAGAAATGCACTTAATGATAAAGTAGTGTTTACAAATGTTTAGAGAGTGTTTCAAAATTATCTTTCTTGACGTGTGCGTGATATGATGTAATTTATTTTTTTTTTATCATATTTCGATTTGCGTACCTATATATCATTTTTGATTGTATAGAAATGATATATTAAGTAAGCACACAGATAATGTTTATTTTTCCCTTTATATCTATACATATTATGACATAAATTTACATATATTTATAAGCAGGTATGTCTTTTTTGGCTATTTATAATTTGTTATTTCTTCAGTTTGGTATAGGTTAGCTATTCCAATATCAAGTAAATTAACTTAAATTCAGTTTTATTTAAAATAATATTATTTTTAACTTTCAACTTGTTCTTCTTTTCAGAAATGTCCTTGGACGAGGTGAGTTTTTATCATCTATCTTTTACGTTAATATGTAAACATGCTCAAGTAATTACCTACTGAAAAACTTGTTTTTAATGTAATTAAGTCCAGTGGATTACTTACTTAAAGGACTTTTTGACGTCTTTCTTGCGTTTTCTTTTTGTAATTTTAAATCAAAAAATTGCAAAATTGACGGCACACCTACGTACTAATTAATAATAATTAAAAAAACAATTCGATCTTATCGAAATTACCTATGTAGGTCAAAATTGGCTGATAGTGTACAAATAAATTTAAATTAAGTGAATAGACCATTATCAGTGTGAATAAGTAAGTGGTGACTTTGTTGTATCTAACTTTTTGTTTCCTTTTTTTTTTTTGATGATATAATTATGCGTGGGGGCGTTCCACGCATAATGTACCAAAGGGTGCTAATGAATAAGATTAATACATGTAATAAGGGCATTAATTATTACAGAAATTTAACAAAGCTGCCGAAGATGTTAAGAACTTGAAGACTAAGCCGACAAATGACGATCTTTTAGAAATTTATGCCCTGTTTAAGCAGGCGACGGTTGGTGATAACAGTACCGGTTAGTATAATCATTTGAAATAATAATACTTTTTTCGTAAACAGTTGTATCCAGGGGCGCAACAAGGGGGGGTCCGCGGGTGCCTGAGCACCCACTCGATTGGGTTGGCCACCCAGTCAATTCCAGTCGATTCAAATAATCAATTCCAGTCGATTCAGATAATAACCCAACATGAAAGTTCGGTTCAAATAGTTCAAGCTCGTAAATGAGCAGCCAAACTCGATCTTTTCAAGTATAAGAAATTCAATACATTGGTGACCTTTTTTTTTCAGTCATTTATAGTATTATGATGAGAGCACCCAGTCAAACTGTAACGTTGTTGCGCCCCTGGTTGTATCTGTTTCGTAATGCCTACAAAATGCTCATTTGATAATTAAAAAAAGCAAAATGTGGACCCAAAACTAGAGTTAAAATGAGCAATTACGTAAATTGACTTTGTAAATAACCATACACTAAGGTTTCCCATTGTGTTAAAATTGTCGATAATGACTTATTGTTCAATATCAATTCTTTTTTGATAAAAAATACAATTGTCACATACATTTTTTTTATCGGACCATAACGCGTATTGGAAATGAAGGAAACCAAATATTATTCCCACTCTAAAGTTTGGGCATTTCTTTAATTATACACATATTAAAATTGTGTTGTATACTTACTGCTTTACAATTGATTTAATGTTGTGTTTTTAGATAAGCCAGGAATGTTGGATTTGAAAGGAAAAGCAAAATGGGAGGCCTGGAATGGTAAAAAAGGTCTAGCGCAAGCATCAGCCAAAGAGCAGTACATTGCCAAAGTAGACCAATTAATCCAGTCCATTGGCCTTCAATAAAATTTTAAATTTTAATTTTTTATTTTCTCGTTTTGTTACCGTTTTGGAAATAATAAAGACATAATACATGTTTTTTTTTAATTCGGTACAGGTACACCTATTTTTAATTTGCCTGTATTGATCATTTTCTAATTAAATATCAATCTGACTTTTTTATTGTAATTTTAATTCAGTCTTTAAAATTATATACCATGTAGTAAATAATTAACTGGAAATCGCGTGTGGTCGATATTCAGCCAATATATTTTACCTAACATAAAAAAAAATGTTTAATCAGTCGGGCATCGAATCCGTCAAGTGACTGGCGAGCATTAATTATAAATTATTAGCTAATTTCAATTAAAATTTATCTGCCTTAATGCTAACATACACTAACAATTTTTATTTTGTTCCCCTCTGTTTATATTGCACTAGAAAATCATCTTTTTGTTGTAGATCTCTTTACATTACATGTAAGGGAACGTACCCAAGTACGTGACCCGGCAGGGGGGTGGGGTCTTTGAAAGAGCCACGTTGGTCACGGGGTAGGGGCTCAGGTTTACAGTATGAAGTCAATATCCTCTAGGGAAATCTCACACTTTTTCGAGCTGCATTCAAAACTTTTTATTTGCAAAAAGTGATTTAAAAATTAGACGAAGGGTAGTCTTGAAACATTCTTAGGATCATTAGGTATTACTTATATTATTTTAATAAGTTTAAAATTGTGTGGTATTAATATGTATTTCTGTTTGTATTTGAATACTAGAAGAATCATCCAGTGAAGAAGACGAAATTGTAAATTCTACTGTTGAAGCAGAAAATGAAGAAGATGAGGAAGACGCAGAAGACGACGATATGGACAATGATGATGAAGATGATGAAGAGGATTTTGAAGAAGAAGAAGAGGATGAAGAAAGCATGGAATTCCAAAAAAATATGAAAGATGAGCCCGGATCAGGAAGCGGGTGTACAGCTGTGGTAGCTTTGTTACGAGAAAATCAGTTGTTTGTTGCAAATGCAGGGGATTCAAGGTGTATCGTCTGTCGAAGCGGTAAATCTATATATATATATATATCGCTATTTGAATATATTTCAATTATTTCTTTTGTTTTTTCTATAGGAAAAGCAGTTGAAATGAGTTTTGACCATAAACCCGAAGACCAGCCTGAAGAGGAACGAATTAAAAAAGCTGGCGGCAAAGTGACTGCAGATGGTCGTGTAAACGGAGGTTTGAATTTGTCTCGAGCACTTGGTGATCACGCATACAAACAAAATAAAGAACTGTCCGATCGTGAGCAAATGATCACAGCTCTACCGGATATCAAAACTTTAACGATTAATCCAGGACAAGATGAGTTTATGGTGTTGGCATGCGATGGCATTTGGAACTCCATGACTAACCAGGAAGTTGTTGATTTTATCAGGAGTCGTATTGAAAAAGGTGAAACAAGAATGTCACGAATATGTGAAGCGGTAAGTCAGTTTTTGTACCATTTAAACTATTTAATGCCGTAAAAGGTAGAGGTAAACGGGAGGTGCAGTAATTTTAAGAGTTAACAATTTGGTCGTTTTTAGAAAATGTGTGTATTATATTTTAACG
>NW_020438972.1:409876-427655 GCF_000699045.2 Agrilus planipennis | reverse complement strand
TTTCAAAACTTTTTTTTACGTAAAATTTTAAACCAGTTAATCTTTGTTTTAAAAATAATTCTTAAAATACTGGAAAAAAATACGGAATTTTTGAGCAATTCGCAGTTTTCCGTTATAACGTTTTAGCGTTAAATTTCAAAAATTATTTATGGTAGATATTTAGTTTCGTGTTATAGATTTTTTATTATCAATTTTCTAAATGTATTACCGATCAATTTTAATAATCCAGAAGCGGAGTCATCGTCACCGCTAATCAAATTAAGTTTTGGAAACTTTGTTTTGATTATCGAAACCCAACTCGCTCTTATTTTATCCCTTCTCGAAACAAAATCTATGTGATCGTGCAATTGCTGTAGCGGTATATTTAACGGTTTTCCATGCTGATCTACTCCTGCGCAAGCAAGCATGAATCTCCATTTTCGTTCGACCGACCAAAATGTTATATGTCTAAAAAACATTACTTTATTACCTACATTCCATCATCAAACAGTTGCTACTTGGCATAACGTTAAACGAAATAAATAATTGCAGAAATTGTAAGAGAATTGTAATATTTTTTTGAAGCAAATGTTGCGTGTTTTTCCCTTTACACTAACGGGTTTTCTAACGTAAATTAGGGTCTTTTTTTTGTTAATTAGTGAGTTACTAATTAATAAAAAACAGGAGCGTATAAAGCCAAAATTTATTATGGGCATCGCACATTCCAAAGTGCTTGTTTTGAAATTCTTAATTTGCAATTTAAAGAACACTAATTCTTAAGAAACACTAATTAGCCAATTTTGGTATTCTTTGTTATGACCTTAGAGAAGACAGTAGAAAAATATACATGGTATGACAATTAGAAATGAAATAAAATTAATTTCTTGTAGCTAAGAAAATAATCTGGAAGGTAATTTATATTGTGCCTGTAGGATATTCTGTTAGTTATCTTTATTGTACTTACGACAAAATTTGATGTATATTTGGTCTATCATTAGGTTCATGTAACAGCATCCAGGAAATTAAATCGTGTAGGTCTACATCACCTGGTGTAACCTTAGTGACTGATTTTTCTAAATTATCCAATATTTCTTCCATTTCCTCTCCATAGGGGTGTTTGCCGGCAGTAATTATAAAATGAATCAACATACCTTTCAGTAATAATAGAGATAAAACTAATTAATTTACTTTAAAATAGGTATGTGCATTTGTATTTAATAGTTAAATAGTTTTTACCAAATTTTATTCATGAGCTACTATATTTTTTGGAAAATTCAAAATGATTTTTCATAGTTTTTGATTTGGTTTATTAATGAATTAATTTCTTTATATTAATTTTTTATCACATGAAATCATTTAATCATAAACGTATAAAAATAGTAAAACTAAAAGTAGTTTTTCAAAATGTTGTTTCTCTTTATTAATAATTTTTGAAATTAATTTACCTGCCACTTGAATATCAGACGCACAAGTGCATTCTAAATTAATGCTTTTTTTATAAGCTCGTAAAGTTTCTGGAGAAAACCAAATCGTAGATGTGTTAGGGGGCTCAATTAGTTTAAATAGCGCCTGTTTATAACAAAAGTAAATTATAAAGTATATATATGTATACTATATATTGAGCAGGACAGTAAATTGTGATTGATAGCTTCTAAATTTTTAACTCACTTTGTGCATTCCAAATTCAGCAATTCGCACACTTCCATTTAAGTCGATAAAAGTATTGGATGGTTTTAAATTTCCGTGGATAATTGGTTCCATTCTGTCGTGCAGAAACTTTAATCCAATCAATATTTGTCTAATTATGGCAATAGGAGGAAGGTGGATATCAGGTGCCATTTTCATGAACATTAGATATTGCCCTAAATTATATTCACACAGAGGCGTTGCCAAAATTAATTCGTTTTCTTCATAATCGCATGCGTAGTAATGAAGAACGTTGTTATGTCTCAGTCCCAAAAGTGGATTCAGGATATTTTTAAGGACCTTTACAAAAACTCGTTTTTAGTTTTTATTTTTTATTAACTTGCTTGAATTATATCGTTTTTGTTATATACGTACACTTCAACCATTTCTTTGTGAAATTTGGTAAATTTTGTTGAAAATCGCATTAAAATCGATTAAGAAATGTCCGAGTTATAGTTTCTATCACTTGGGTATTGCAAATATGTACTAATGAACGGTTTGTAAGGTGAATGAACTTTTTTTGCCTCAGCATTCTTTGCATACCACCTGTAAGCGCCACCGTGAAGCAGGTGCAAATTGACCTAATTTTTTATTGGACCTTAAATTGCCGCGAAGCGTAACATCCAATCGGATATCTAGAAACTACTTAAACAAGGAAACTACTCTGTCTTGAGCCAGTAACTCCCGATGCTTTAAGGGGTGTAGTTCGTTTAGTTAACGTATTGGTTACGTGTTAATACTATTGCGATTAATATTACGTATTTCATTGTAACAAACAGAATCCAAAATACATTAACAAAGTATCACTAATAAATTTTTAAAGGGGTTATATGCCGATTGAAATTAGTTCAGCTTCATAAAATTTTTTAATTGTTTTCATCTTCAAATTTTAAAAAATTCGCAGTCATTCTATGTTGCAATGTAAATCTGATACTGTTAATAATTTGTAATGTTTATTTTTACTTGTTGTACTTTACTGCCTTGATGTTTTATTCCTTTTAAAACAATTATTCAAAATTGTTATTTACATACGTTGCTTAAAGGGTAGTCTTTAGGGATGCGTTTTAATGCCAAAGCTTGTCCCGTTGCACTCAGGGCCATTTCAACTGAACCAAAATTTCCTCCCATATCCAAAATAAAAGACTTTCTGGACTCACGATTGACTGTATTAATGTCTCCGTTTAATATTAGTCGGGTGTCATGCAATATTTGGAGATTTTGGATGTGTGAAGACCATTGACTGGTTATGTTTTCGGAAGGGAAATGCGGCCTGCTCATTTCCATTTGAACTACATTTGGTTTGTTTTCCGGGTGAATTTGTGGTTTATAACAAATTTTATTGATGTTCGAAAGAAATTCTATTAAATGAGGATTTTTTTGTAAATAAATAAGAGGTGAAAATGAAACACGACAATTCTTCGTTACGGTACCTTGATGTCGTTGATTATTACATATTCCTGATTCTTCAGACATATTTGCTTCTATCTCTTCATCATCACTTTCACATATTGCCATTATGGAAGGAATAAGATGATATGCATTTGCCATTGTTTTCGATTCTGCTTCGTAATTGTTTTTAAATCCTGAAGGTTTTCTTGGAGGGAATGACATGAGTTCTCGTAAATAAAGATGATCAGGTGGTTCATTACTTCTAAAAGCAAAAGTTGAATTTTCCTCTTCAGCTGATCGTTCCTCGATATTCATGTTAAGATTGTTAAGACTTCCCATGCTTAAAAAATCTTCTAGAAATTTTGAGTACGTTTCTTTTTCTTCATACGAAGTGTCTAAACCTGATTCCCTTCTAAAAATTTATATGTTCATTTCTTTCTTGATTTTTACAAGATAATTGATCCTTTTACCTAAAATTGTTGTAGGCCGAGTATATTTCTATTAGCGTTTTCCCTCTTATTCTGTGGTTCAGTAAGATTGATTCTAGTTGATCAATAATTTCACGATAATTAAATCGATTGGTTAAAGCAAGACTTCGAATAGATTCTATGAGACGCATAAAATTTCTTTGTAAATCTTCTACAAACATATTTTCTGTTTTTACCGGGTCCAGTTTTATTTTTTCTTGCTCTTTCGATGTTACATCTCCTGAAAGATGGAGATACGAAAAAATATCGCGCCCATTTGGTCCCACCAAAACGACGCAAGAATGACAAGAAAAGTTCGCAGAGGAAAATAGATCGCGGTCAATTGCCCGCGTGAAAAACTATGGCATAGGAAAATGTAGCTATTTTTAGGTGACTAAAAAGCAGTTCACTAAGCTATTCGTGTGTGAACTTTTCTCGTCGAAGTCGTTTTGGTGCACGATCAAATGAGACCAATTACCCCCGACCCCTTTTCGGGATACCTTTGGAAAAATATCCGGAAAACATGGATTTTCGTCTTTTTAAAGCACAATCCCAAAAGTCCCCATCGATGTTTATAGTTGAAAATAGTTTAATATACATATTAAGCAAGAAATTACCTTGGCCTCTTCGTATTGAATGTGTGGACATTTCTTTCTCCATTTCCCAATAGCTTCTGTATTGAGCTATTATTTTATTGAATAATTGAGTCAAATAGTTAAGTGAAGGAATTATGAAATCGTTTAATTCATCCTTGCTTCGTTTGTTATCGTCTAAAGTAGTTGGTTTGGTTGAGGTCGGCCATTGGCTTGAGGTTCCTTGTTTAGGTGAATTTGGAAGGTTACTTTTCCATTCCGGATACAAACAAATCCGTTCGCGTTGAGGTTTCTCACATATTCCTTCTTCATTGCACGTATTATACACCATGCTTTTTAAGCAATTTACTATATCGTTACCTTCGTCAAAGAATAACGGATTGGTTTGTGGTGAAGAGTCTGGAACTAAAACTTCCACTCATATTTTTGTTTTAATTATGCCAGATTCATTTATTTATGCTTCTAATTACTTACGAATTTAATTACTTGAAACGTATAGTCACTATTTCGATGATTTTTATGATATAGTAATATAGCAGCTCGTTGTAAATGATTATGAAAAAGAATTAATTGGGAATCCATAATACAGTAAAAAAAACACCAATTATACTCAATTTAAAGAAAATTTCTAACAAACATAAAAACTTCGATTTAGAAATTTGAATTAAAGAGAAGTAATATCTGAGTTAGGAAAAATCTCGAGCTGTAATTCGAGTGTATTTGAAAAATATTTCGGTGAAGGTGTGACAGAAGCAACAATTTTTCCTCATGAATTTGAGGTAATTTGTAATGTTTAAATATTATTAAATGTTAAACGCTATTAAAAGTTTCTTAAAGTGTTTCATATATTAATATAGGTTGAATTTAGGCTGTAAGCAGACATTTATTGATGAATTCATTGTTGCTAAAAAGGTAATTTTTGGTTAAAATTTTGATTTCTCAGGGAGTACAACTTTAATTATTACTTAGGTGGTACCTGGTTGTTTAGAAATTCCTCTTTTACGTAGAAAAACAAATTCGTTACCATTATTAGCCATTCTAAACCCATTTGTTTAGTTTCAGAGTTTTGACAATCGTCTTTGACAATTTGTCATAATTGTAAGGTAAACGAACTGCTTTATATTTTTATTTCGGATTGCACTTAAGTGCAGTATTCGCCCTTTTACGTTTTTTTTTGTAAGAATTCTACATTACTTTGAATAAGAAAGTAGTCTTATACAATTTTTGTAGTCATAGTCGAAGTAGTTTTTGTGAAAATAACATTTCTGGAGTTTATTAGCTTCAAAAAGGCTTTAAAGACAAGATGTAATTTAATGCCAAATAATGTTCATTATGACAATTAGGAGATGATACTAATCGGAATAGTTTAAATTAATAAGTTTATGTAATAAGGGGTTATTTAATCAAATTAAAAAAAGATAGTTGTCTTAATAACTCGCTTTAGAAAGCAAGTCTAATATTTATTACAGAAATTGGTTTAGGTACATACTTGTAGCACATCAGCAGTCATCAGGAGAATATAAAATTTTTAAAAAGAAAGCAATCATAAAAACACCAAAAACGTTTCATTTNGTATATTACTAATTGATGCTGCGAAAAACAATATAATAATTAAGAGGTCCTTCCAATTCACATCCATCATCAGAGATGGAAGGACCTTTGAAGAATTTTTTTTCTATTCCTCGGGAACAGTAAGTTTTTCTATGTCGTTTTTCGCATTTATAATATAAGTTGGGACGAAGACAAACTGTGTTTTTTCTTTGAAATTATAAACAATTTCATTTATTTTTAATTTGATATATATCTGCCTAACAAGAGAATTTTATACTTTTGACAAAACAGTGCCCGAAAAAGAATATTATACTTGTAATTTTCATATATGTTGCTTTTTATGAGATCTTGTTTAGGTTTCGTTCGTGTTTTTATGATTACTGCACAATTGGTATTAGAATCTAATTAGGATAAATAAAATATCACATTTGTTGCTTATATTCATGAATTGTTCTCTTGAGCTGCACCACTACCCCCAGGGCCAGTGTCGCTATTTGTATTATTTCCACTGCTTTCACCAACACTTCCTGTATTTTCGGTAGCACTATTACTTCCAGAGTTTCTCGTTAAATTTTCACTCGCTTCGTTAGCGTTAGCACACACACATTCTGATTCTACTTGTAAACGCGGTAACTTATTGTTAGGAAACAGCACCGAGTACGACGGGGGTTGGTCTAGATCGTCGTAATTAGGGGGTTGTTGAACGGTAGACGTGTCACTGTTTGGAGTGTTCAATATAAGAACAGTTGTGGGCTGTTGTCGTGTTGTTAAGGTCTCGTTTGTAGATTTGGGTCTCCGAAAACAGCATTCCCAAAGACCGCAGAACATTAGAACTGTTCCACATATCAGCATGCCCAGCATGAGATAGCCCCATGGACCGTAGTGTGATAAAGCTGCGGACACGGAGTCCGTACTGGTTTCTGTTTTGCTCTGGTCATTATCTGATTTAGCTGATACTAAAAACAAAAATGTTTAGAGTTATTATTTGGTTTCTTCATGTAATAATTTAGAATTAGTCTTTCAGTATGAATTTTTTTTTATAAAACTCAAAAATACTTTGGGAATAATTTCATTTTATAAAGTTTATTCAAGTTTCATGAGGGTATCATTTTTGCCGTTAGGTCATTATCAAAAGATACAAAGTACTAAATATAACATTGTTAGTTAGTGTTATTTATGTTCATTTTGTACCATCTCCTGAAAGTTGGAGAATTCTATTAGAATTAAGGATGAATTTTTGTTGTTTAATTTAATTTGATTATTGGTTAGATTAACATTAGTTTTCTATAATTTCTAGGGTGCACGTCAAATCTTTTAAATTACACTTTTTAACTTTATTACATTACATTCCTACACACATCACGTATACTATATTTTTAAAAGATAATGATGTTTACAAGTGATTGGTATGCCGTTAATTTTTATCAAGTCATTATAATTCTTCATATGTTTGTGTCGAATGAGAAAGACAACTGTTTGTAGATGTTACATACATATTTAAGAAATTTATTGATCTTTCTTTAGTAAACGTTTCTATCAGTTGTCTTTGATTTTATATATCCGCATTCCATTTAATTATTATTGAAGAAGTTATATTGTTTATAGTTTGGTTATATGTTTCTTCTTTTTTTTTACAGGGAAACTTTTTTGACAAAATTTTCCAAAGAAAAGTGTGGCCAACTGGTATCTATTGATTGGTATGTTTTTTTGAGTTTATATATATTTTATATCGAACCTTGTTGACGTTTGAATGCAATGTTACTGAATTAAGGGTTGTATATAAAAAGAGGAAGAAAGTTGGGGTATTGCTTAGCATAACGAGATATAACAAGGGCGGATAGGGCTAAGGAAAAGTATGGGGAGTGGGCTAGCTTTTGTGATGTAATATTTGTTGAGGGGGGGATAGATGAAAGTGTGACTTGGCGTGATGAAGGAAGGGGAGGGATCCAAAAGGGGGATAGCTGAAAGTGTGACTTGACGTAATGAAGGAAGGGGAGGGATCCAAAAGGGGGATAGCTGAAAGTGTGACTTGACGTAATGAAGGAAGGGGAGGGATCCAAAAGGGGGGTCCAAAAATGTAAAATTCTGAGTGACGTATTTTATGGACGATCCCTAAGATTTTTGTATTGCTCTTGTTTCTCTTAAAGCGTACACGTAACCAAAATGGGAATGTAGGGTATATCCCTGCTTCAATTGTTTCTATTACACTAACAAAATAGTAATGTACCCTTACGTTCCGAAATATCCCACTCCATTATATTAGGTTCGTGTGTAGTTTCCCTCCCACCAATATTGTTTTCCTTTTTTAACGAAACATATTTTTTGAAAAACTCCACAACCTTCGGCAGCAATTGAGGTGTTACGTTCGCATTGTGACATAGTTGGTCATCTTCGTCGCTTTGTGACCATCCTTTGGGACAATTTACAATTCCGTCGCATAAAAGACTATCGGATACGCAAAGAACGGGATCCCATCCAATTTTCAAACACGCATGGTTATCTTCACTTTTGCAAACAGCACCTGTAAAAATATTATTTTCATGTAGCATCATTATAGTTGCAAAAGTCAGGATTTAAGAAATAATCCATTGACTTTTGTTTTGTGAGCTAATATGCAATATAGAGAGTTCAGCTCCATATATATATTGTGATTGAATGATTATAAACAATTTTTGCCATCAAGACTTATAGTATAAATGAAGATTTGGTAAAGTGATTATTACAGTGGCGGCTCTTAAGGATGTTTGGGAGGTACAATCGTAGACAAGAGTACATAAAATTAGAAATTCGTGATTAAATAGGTTTTGCAGCATATCATGAGGTAAATAAATACTATCTATACTATAAAAAAAGTAAACGGTTTGAGAGAAAATTTGGAATTTGACCAAAAACTTAAGAAATAACGAATAATACGAAAAATTTTTAACTGACTTTTGGCAGTGAATATGCCTTGATTTCAACTTCGAAACAAAAAAATATGTAGTTTCAATCTCTATTAATAATGAGCGTAAAACTTTTTAATACGTTTAAATAGTAATTAAAACTTTAAAATTGCATTATATCAGACGATTATAAATATTATCATTATATTATCAAGTAAAAACGAGATTTTCAGCTAATTTTTCATTTTTTCTTCGATAACCACTTAGTGAATTTGAATAACCATACGCTAAAGTGATTCTCCAGAGTTCAAGTTACTTATTATAAAAGTTTGAAATTTCAGGTAGCTTTTTTTCTGTTAATAAAAATAAATTTAATCTGTTCGGTTAACGAATCTCCATAAAATAACGTGTAAAATTACAATTTTTTAAAATTTCAAGAACTTTTTAACGGTTTAGTGAATCGATTTGTAATTTTTACAGGAGTTTTAGAATTGAATGAGGAATGTTCTTTCAAATTTTTATTTATCTCGTAGCATTTTGACATACCCCCCAAATACCCTCAATAATCTACAGTAATATCATAATGAGGTAAAATTGACTTCTTTGATTTTAAAAATTCTTTGACTAATGGAAATTTACACTATCGCTGAGTAGGTGTCGTTCTATTTGTGGTTATTTCATCAGTGGATTTTGCGGTAATATAGTTTTCAATTTAAAGAAAAGGGAAAAGGTTTAGCTAGCACAACTTTTGAGTAATGTGGGCTATATTTCATTTTGATAAAAATATATACATTTTTATTTTAAAATCTCGGTAATTATACATCAAGTCCGAAGAAAACGCGCTACTTGGCTGATTTATCGGCCTGTCGACCAAATTTTTGGGGTTGTGGGTAGGAACATTTTTACCATTAGAAGTGACATTTAAGTTACGCACACGTACCCTGTCACTGGTCTACAGTTCACAATGTTTAGGGTACACTCTATATAGGCTTTATGTATCAATAGTAAATGTTAATTATATTTCCCTTATATTCAAGAGGAATGAAAATAAATACATGTAAAACAACAATACTGGTATGCAAGGGAAGAAAAAGTAGGGAAAGAGCGAATATAAAGATAGGAGACGAAAAATTAGAAGATGTGGATGATTTTAGATATCTACGAAGTTAGATAAGTCAGAGCGGAAAGAGTAGTAGGGATATAAAGCAGAGGATAGCGCACGGTCGTGTCGCCTTCAATAAAAATAAGTCACTTTTATGCTCGCGAACTGTTAATTTAGAAATTCGAAAACGACTTAAAGGGGTATGTCTGGAGAGCGGCGCTCTACGGGTGTGAAACGGGGAAGGTGGACACGGAGGAAAAGAAAAGGTTAGAAGCCTTTGAAATGTGGTTTTACAGACGAATGATGAGGATAACGTGGATAGAGAAGGTTAGAAATGAAGAGATATTAGAAAGGATAGGAGAACAGAGGACTTTATGGAAGTCAATATGAAAGATAGATAGGTTGGTAGGACACCTTCTTAGTCATGAAGGTCTAGTCAGAGACATATTAGAGGCAGAAACAGGAGTTAAGAGAAGTAGAGGCAGATTTAGATTAGATTATTGTTCGCAAATAGTTAAGGATGTCGGATGTTCTAGTTTTAGGGAAATGCGAAAATTGGTTAAGGATAGAAAAGGGTGGAGGTGCATGTTCAACCAGACTTAGGACTGATGATCTTATGATTCAAGAGGAAGAGTGTTTTGAATTAATAATTTATGGTTATTATTTACCGCGTCCAACTGCTGTTAAAATAAGTTTTCTTCCTCTTGTGTGATTTGCCCATCGTGGTGGTGACCACATAAATCTAACTTGCGGGGTCAAAAGTTGACCATCTGGTAAAGCTTCTTTAGAACATGGGTCACCTTTCCATACGGGAGATTTCTTATTTTCCAACACAAACTATAAGAGAAATGCTATATTTTCATTGAAAGAAAAACATGTTTCAGTATACCTAAGCATGTTACTTCACAGACGTTTCTTATATCCTAGTTTTCAGTATACTCATTTGCTTTAATCAAGAAAACGTCTTATCTGAATTTTTACAAATTATTTAGTAGTCTGATTTTCCCTAATTTAATTTTTTAATAAAATATTGGTATAGGTATTTTTAATAAAAATAGGTATTATTGATGACATACAATTAATTAGAAATACCAATCGCAAAGTATCTATTTCTATTTTCTGTTTAAATTGCCTTTTTCTGAAAAGTAATTCTTATTTTTATTTGGGTGCAAACTACAGTGACTTAATTTTATTAAAAATAATAAATCCAAAGCTAATATAAGTATGAAATTTTTTTATTTTGTATTTCGAATCAATTTTTTAAAACAATATCACAACATTGATTAAAAGAGGATTAAAATTAAATTTCTTTATTATTTATAAATATCAATTATTGTTACATAATACTTACCACGTTGAGGGGACAAGGTAAATTCGAAGATAATCTGTCATCTATTCGACTATTGATGTTAGACCATTGCATATAAATTATGTGAGTAGAAGGCGCCGTTACTTTTAATTTACATTGTCCACGTTGTAAGTGATTACTTTTAGGTAGAAGATTGATTGTGGCTGATGAGGTTTTACCATGTGCTGTTAGAGATATTTCTGTTTTAGGCCCGCATAAACTTAATTGTCCCACTGAAATAAAAAACAAAGTAATTAGATACTATTTGCTATTAATTCATTTATAAAGTGTTTTTGTGTTTAATATAAAATAGGAACCGCAGCAAAATTGTATAGATATATAAATAATCACATTCAATATTTTTTTTAATTATTTGTGGAATAACTGGAATTGGTAAACCAATTAACTAATCATTTAGTTTAAATTGTTTTAATGACACCATAAATTAAGTTGTAGTACAAAAAATCAATAATTTGTCACACATCAGAATTTTAACCAAAATATAATTTAATTGAAATCTATTTAGTGTAACATAAAAACAAACGATTTGTGAAATATCTCCTGCTTTGACCTTTGTCTGATAACGATAACCTTGCAAGCCTTGTCAGCACCGCTTTCCGCAAAGTGTATTTATACATAAAAGTTAATTATCAAAAAATCTTGAAATCATACCGGTTGCATTTGTTTCTGTTTCCTGTTATATGTATTCTGATAAACTCTGACAGCGATAGCAAATTAACAAGATTCTACGTAAAAATATTAAATATACATACATGAAAGAAATTTTTGAACAATTGAAAATGCAATAAATTTTATGATAAATTATTTAAGTTTCTTTTTAATCACCTTTTTGGTAGTTGGAATGATAAAATTCCGTTATTTAAAAAAATATTTGCTTTTCAATATAAATAATAATAAAATTTTAATTATTCAGCGGCATATTTATGATGCTGAATCTGCATAATTACAAAATACAGTTAATTAACTAATAGATAATTCATTCCTTTTGCATTTGATCCATTTTGTAAACATTTTCTAATACACGTGTACTGAAAACGCTGATTTATCGTATATTACTAATGGATGCTGCGAAAAACAATATAATAATTAAGAGGTCCTTCCAATTCACATCCATCATCAGAGATGGAAGGACCTTTGAAGAATTTTTTTTCTATTCCTCGGGAACAGTAAGTTTTTCTATGTCGTTTTTCGCATTTATAATATAAGTTGGGACGAAGACAAACTGTGTTTTTTCTTTGAAATTATAAACAATTTTATTGTAATCTCTCTGAGCTGTCACACAGCAAGCACGATAGTAAAGGAGTTTTATCTGAAAAATCTTAAATTAGCCGCATGTACAACTTGATCTTTTGTACACAATATATATATTAACCTTTTTAGTATTCATTTTAGTTGTGTCTGAAGGTTAAATGCCAACGATCAGCCAATGATATTTATGATAATCGTCTTCACGTTTTCGGATACATGACTGCATTATTACACTATTTTCTCATTCAAAATTCATTACTTGGGGACTCATTTGACTGTAAAATTAGCAAAGAACACTCGTTTAGCGATGATCTACACTATTTTTTATTTATCATCCGTTCTTTAAGGCTATCCTTGAATCTTGATAACTTTTTACATTTACCTCTATCTCTAAAATAAAGCATCATTATTTAAAATAACTACGTTAACGGTTAACTCTATCTTTAATGCATGAAATTGTGAATTCATTTTAAATATTTACACCTCACAGAAAAATTACTGCATTCGTAGATACTGTACACTCAAAGTATATTTTATATTTACAAGGTAATTTATAAAAAATAATATAAAGACAAACACACATTTTGATATAATAATGTGGTATGTAATGTGAAAATCAAGACTAATATCGATTTAGCTTGTCACTAGACAGACTATATATTTCACAAACAGTTAAAGATGTGGAAAGTATGCAGAATGTTCTAGTTTTCGGGAAATACGATGATTAGCTCAGGATAATGACACGCAAGTCCTTAGATTAACTTTTCTTTTGCTATGTTGATGTTTCTGCGTTCTCCTATTGTACAGACTAGACGGAGAACGGAATGATGTTTCATTTTTACAATGCATCAATGAGAAGTATTAATGCGTATTAATGCAGTATTAAAAAAAAATGAACTTCGTGCATATTACGTGCATTCAAATACTATACGTTATCGAATTTGCTGAAAAAAATATACATACTAACATCAATGAACTTTTAATGAACCAATTAAAAATGGGGTTATCAAAAAGTGATTTTTACAATGTAAACGTAAACTCGCAAAACTAAAATTACGAAGTTCTATAAAGAATGCTTTCGTCATTATGTTTTTAAATACTTTGTTTTTGATACTACTTGAGCTTCTCCAAATTGAACTCGTGTTGGTAGGGGTCGAAAAATGCTGTAATTACCTTATAGAGATATATAAAATTCGTTCGATATATACCTGCATTTAAATTAAAAAAAATAGTATATGACTTAGAAAACAAGGGAAGAAAGTACGACAGTCCCTCCGGGTAATGGCACCGTACTTTCTTCTCTAGGTTCGTAAAATATCCCAGAACATCCTTTACTTTCGTTTCAAGAAGTTAGAGATATGCCCCTTCCCTGTATTAGGATGCGCCGTAGCATAATTCCAAATTCAATCATATTTCTCTGCGTAGCTCATTTCATCACCGATCATCGAGCGAGAGCTAGACAAAAGTGTACAGTACTATTTGCAAAATTATTTAAACTGCCTCGTTAAAATTTAAGTAAGTGAATTAACATAACGTTCTACACATCTATAAAACTTTTGCTTTGTTTTCTATCGTTAATTTATATACATTTTTGTTTTAAGAAATTGCTAAACATTTTCGTCTAGTACTTTAAAGTTATGGCCGATCTCCTAAGACCGCCCATCGAGAGCTCTGGTCGTTCAAGCTTGTTCCTACTATTTCTGTCTTGCTCACGCCTAGTGTGTATTCTTTCTATCTTCGCGCAGATTTCTTCAAGGTCACAATTCTAACAAATTGAAATGGACTCTACATGGAAATTGTCACACGCGAACACATAAACAATATACTCAGGACTTGAAAGAAAACGTAATATGATGTGCCTGATCTGCGGCAAGCATTTTAAGTCCTATTCAACTAAAGAAAGTTATCCTCGATAATAATTTAAAAAAAAAGAGAAAACAAGATCAGTTATTAGAGACGTGTAACTTATCAGATATATTAAAAAGAAAAAACAAAAACGCTATAGCTATAATAGTTATGTATGTTTAGGAAAAAGGATATCATTTACACTTTCTCTGAAATCAAACGGCTTACATGTCTATTAGAGAAATTATTGTTGGGTGATATTTAAGTAAATGTAGTTTCTCCCATTTAAGAACACAGCACTTAAATTTCATTTCCTTATATTGTATTTTTGTTTCGCACACCATGTACGAACACTGACAGTAGCGATAATTATTGTTTGTTATTGTATTGTTTTGTGATTACCAGAGGACAAACATGCACTCTGTTTTGTATAAATATACAACATGTTTTGCAGCATCAATTATCGCAACAACTTTTTCTACAAGTATATTACGCATTTTCTACATTATGAGTTTTTTGTGTTTTGTATCACACGTATCTTCAATTAGAGGTAAGGGGGTAGGCAGGGAAATATTTAAAAAATGCTTAATTCTACTTGTTATGAACGTTAAATAATACTCCATTTGTCATTAAAATCGCATTTGTATTCAAATATTTTCTAGTAGTCATTATCATTTGCTGACATAAATCAATTTTTATTCTTATTATATTAATCTACTTATATTATATATAAAGCCATTTGTTTAGAAGTAGAATTAATTAGTAAAATAGGTGTTTAAATTTTATTTTTATTATCAAAAATGATTAGCTTTTTGTTATGTTTATTCATTTATAATTTGATTGTCTATTTATCATTTTCGATTTAATTAGTCTGTTGTTTCGATAGCAGTATTTCTTTCTTCTTTGGATATTGATAGAAGTCCTCCTTACGGCTAAAATAGTACGTTTACTCTAACAATAAGTCAAAAAATCCTGTGCGTTTTTTAATTAGTATTATATGAAACACTTTGATATTTAGTAGTGTTAATACTAAATATTAATGAAGAATTTATTTAATTTATCTACTATAATTTACCTCAAGTTAATGAAGAAAAATTGAGAATAACAGAAGATGACACCCAATATGCATATAGGTAGATAAATTACATAGTTATGTATTTAAAAAAAAATAATGCTTAACAGTCCTGATACCATATTCTATTGACATGTTAAATAGATCAATATGATCTGATCAGCTGGTGTAAATTTAGCAAATAAATAGCACATACTAAGTATGCTAATGAGCATATTAGGACAGCTAGCGAACGTAGTAGAGTTTGGTATGATAAAAGATGATAATTGGCAGTTGACCTGTGCTCAGATAATACATAAAATTAGTGATGATTGAAACAATTGATACTCGGCTATATGTATAGATGTACATAAACTTATGTTAAAGTTTCTTATTGCAAACAATTTAAAATTTGATAAGCAAAATACTAAAACGTGGCAAATTCAAACTGGGTACCCGACGCATCGCTAGTAGGAAAAATGGTTTTTCCTATATTTCCTCCTCATAAATTTTCCGAGTTAGGCATGATTCCACCTCTAAAACACATTAGTGTACGTCTAACTCAAAATGAAATAATTTCTGCGCTCGCGAAGGATTAATTTGAAAGAAAAAGAAGGTATGTTACATACTTTGTTGCCAGAAATTATTATGTAGGTACTTACAATTAAGTAATTTCTATGCTCGCGAACGGTTAATTTAGAAATTCGAAAAAAGATTGTTAAAGGTGAATGTTTGGAGCGCGGCGCTGCAAGGGTGCGAAACATGGACGGTGAGCGCGGAGGAAAAGAAAAGGTTATAAGCGTTCGAAAAGTGGTGTTACAGGCGAATGATGAGGATACCGTGGATAGAGAAGGTTAGAAATGAAGAGGTATTAGAAAGAGTAAGAGAACAGAGGATTGAAAGTCAATAAAAAATAGGCGAGATAGGTTAGTAGAACACCTTCTCAGGCATGAAGGTCTAGTCAGAAATATATTAGTGGCAGAAACAGGAGTTAGGAGGAGTAGTGGTAGACCTAGATTAGATTATTGTTCACAAATTATTATTGATGTGGGATGTTCTAGTTTTAAGGAAATGCGAAGATTACCTCAGAATAGGAAAGAGTGGAGGTGCGTGTTCAACCAGTCTTAGGATTGACGACCTTATGATGATGACAATTACGTACAACCTAATCGATGGTAGTGAGTTGTAAAATTATGAATGATAAGTAAATCAAGATAAAGCTTAAGAAATATTTAATTCGAATAAAAAGAACTTTGATGTCTAAACATCGTTACTTACTACTTAAAGAAAAAGGAAACAATATTGACCTGATTACCATCAAGAACCATAGCCTACGTGCTTTATTCAATGTTCACTTGGTGAGAACCTTGCCTTAAGCGACATGATTTCTCAAGAAGTTCAAGTACATACAATGAGACTCTTCTTAAAATCGGCGTTAAAAACGACATTGCACAATATTAAAAAGTGAAATTACCTTACAGTAAGATAAAAACAAATTATTGCATCATTTCGGAGGATTATAATAATTAGTCGTGTGCTTTTGTTGTTTAAATAGTATTCCGGTTATTTTAATATTAATTAATCAAATTAACATTCGAACAAGTTGAACTTGAATAGAAATACTATAGATGAATATATTATGCAGATGTTTAGGATAAAAAACCCCAAATTACTGTGACATTGGGAGTAGATTCTGTAAATTTATATCGTAAAATGTTTTACATACACCTGCGTTCTTTATCATTATTTTTTCAATGCAAATTAAATAAATAATACATACAATATTAATTACAAGAATTGAGACATCATAAAGTATAGAGGTGTCAAGTTGAAATTAAGTTACAAAAAATAATGTCATACAGCACATATAAAGAGAAATACCCGAAAACCCTAAATTTGTAGTTACATAACAAAAAGAAATAAATATTTGATTGTAAAATTATACATTTTGGGACTGATTTTGGGAGAAAACTTAAAGCATACTCGGAAAAGCGGGAAAATCTTCAAAACTCAATTCCTGTGACTATTTCAATACTTACATACCTAGTCCAGGCGATATAGGCGCGTGATTAATTTTTTTTACGCAGTTTTGTTCAGAAAATTCTCCTGAATACAACAATATAGTTTTCCAGTCGGTAACCCGGTCGGGTATTGTTTAAATCACGATTGTTTAAACAAAGGCCAAATTTTTTTAGTTGGAACAATTTTTTTTATATACTTTGGTTTAAGGTTTATAAAAAAGGTCTGGAGTTGTTTTTGTAAAATTAACATTTTCCGACTTATGAACTTTTGAAAGTCGCAATATACATGAAAATCGCTATTTTTTATGCTTCAAAAAGTTATTAAAAAAATAGCTTTTTAAAAGCTATATATATTGTAGCGACCACGAGCGTGATTGTGTGCGATCGGGCATACGTGTGTGTGAGCGGTTTATCGATTCGCCGACTAGCCGCGGGCGCTTTTCTTCATGTGCGCCGTATCTGTAAACGTGTGTGTCGTACCTGCGTTCCGGGAAAGCAATTAAACCGTTCAAAGAAAACGAGACTTCTCTGGACGGCTGGAGAATGTTCCCGAAAGGAGGCAAGGGAGTATAAAAAGGAAGAGACGATCGCCGAAG